>NW_027461655.1:0-281658 GCF_050947455.1 Rhinoderma darwinii
AAGAATTAGGGGCACAACGCCAATTCGAACTGAAACACATTCGCCGACTCAACTTGTGACAAACTTCTATAAATTCTGGACTATCAGGCTGAGAAAAATGTATTTAACAACATGTATATAAGCCTTCAGGACATTCACACATGCTGTTAAAAGAAAAAAATCCGGCCTCCTCCTACCCCTTCAGCCGGCCATTCCATCTCCAGAATTGGTGCATTTTTTAGAAGTGTTATCACACCAAAAATTCCTATCATGTAGGTGAAAGATAGGAAAGTGCCTGATGGCCCAGAAAGTACGACGCTCTCGAACGCAATTGGTGTCCATATCTACCTAAATGTGATTCTCCATGATCCGACTGGGGCGTAGCGCGCCACATTCCTCTTCATCCTACGGAGGCGCGTTCTTCTGGTACCAATATTAGTATACTATTCCTCTTCTTCCTACAAGAAATTACCCATTCTTTGCCCACAATGTGAGAAAGATTTAGGGGCACAACGCCAATTCGAACTAAAACACATTTGCCGACTCAACATGCGATAAACTTCTATATATTCTGGACTATCAGGCTGAAAAAAATGTATTTAACAACATGTATGTAAGCCTTCAGGGCATTCACACATGCTGTTAAAAGAAAAAAATCCGGCCTCCTCCTACCCCTTCAGCCGGCCATTCCATCTCCAGAATTGGTGCATTTTTTAGAAGTGTTATCACATCAAAAATTCCTATCTTGTAGGTGAAAGATAGGATAGTGCCTGATGGCCCAGAAAGTACGACGCTCTCGAACGCAATTGGTGTCCATATCTACCTAAATGTGATTCTCCATGATCCGACTGGGGCGTAGCGCGCCACATTCCTCTTCATCCTACGGAGGCGCGTTCTTCTGGTACCAATATTAGTATACTATTCCTCTTCTTCCTACAAGAAATTACCCATTCTTTGCCCACAATGTGAGAAAGAATTAGGGGCACAACGCCAATTCGAACTACAACGCATTTTCCGACTCAACATGTGACAAACTTCTATATATTCTGGACTATCAGGCTGAGAAAAATGTATTTAACAACATGTATGTAAGCCTTCAGGGCATTCACACATGCTGTTAAAAGAAAAAAATCCGGCCTCCTCCTACCCCTTCAGCCGGCCATTCCATCTCCAGAATTGGTGCATTTTTTAGAAGTGTTATCACACCAAAAATTCCTATCATGTAGGTGAAAGATAGGAAAGTGCCTGATGGCCCAGAAAGTACGACGCTCTCGAACGCAATTGGTGTCCATATCTACCTAAATGTGATTCTCCATGATCCGACTGGGGCGTAGCGCGCCACATTCCTCTTCATCCTACGGAGGCGAGTTCTTCTGGTACCAATATTAGTATACTATTCCTCTTCTTCCTACAAGAAATTACCCATTCTTTGCCCACAATGTGAGAAAGAATTAGGGGCACAACGCCAATTCGAACTAAAACGCATTTGCCGACTCAACATGCGACAAACTTCTATATATTCTGGACTATCAGGCTGAGAAAAATGTATTTAACAACATGTATGTAAGCCTTCAGGGCATTCACACATGCTGTTAAAAGAAAAAAATCCGGCCTCCTCCTACCCCTTCAGCCGGCCATTCCATCTCCAGAATTGGTGCATTTTTTAGAAGTGTTATCACATCAAAAATTCCTATCTTGTAGGTGAAAGATAGGATAGTGCCTGATGGCCCAGAAAGTACGACGCTCTCGAACACAATTAGTGTCCATATCTACCTAAATGTGATTCTCCATGATCCGACTGGGGCGTAGCGCGCCACATTCCTCTTCATCCTACGGAGGCGCGTTCTTCTGGTACCAATATTAGTACACTATTCCTCTTCTTCCTACAACAAATTACCCATTCTTTGCCCACAATGTGGGAAAGAATTAGGGGCACAACGCCAATTCGAACTGAAACACATTCGCCGACTCAACTTGTGACAAACTTCTATAAATTCTGGACTATCAGGCTGAGTAAAATGTATTTAACAACATGTATATAAGCCTTCAGGACATTCACACATGCTGTTAAAAGAAAAAAATCCGGCCTCCTCCTACCCCTTCAGCCGGCCATTCCATCTCCAGAATTGGTGCATTTTTTAGAAGTGTTATCACACCAAAAATTCCTATCATGTAGGTGAAAGATAGGAAAGTGCCTGATGGCCCAGAAAGTACGACGCTCTCGAACGCAATTGGTGTCTATATCTACCTAAATGTGATTCTCCATGATCCGACTGGGGCGTAGCGCGCCCCATTCCTCTTCATCCTACGGAGGCGCGTTCTTCTGGTACCAATAGAGGTACACTATTCCTCTACTTCCTACAACAAATTACCCATTCTTTGCCCACAATGTGAGAAAGAATTAGGGGCACAACGCCAATTAGAACTAAAACGCATTTTCCGACTCAACATGTGACAAACTTCTATATATTCTGGACTATCAGGCTGAGAAAAATGTATTTAACAACATGTATGTAAGCCTTCAGGGCATTCACACATGCTGTTAAAAGAAAAAAATCCGGCCTCCTCCTACCCCTTCAGCCGGCCATTCCATCTCGAGAATTGGTGCATTTTTTAGAAGTGTTATCACACCAAAAATTCCTATCATGTAGGTGAAAGATAGGAAAGTGCCTGATGGCCCAGAAAGTACGACGCTCTCGAAAGCAATTGGTGCCCATATCTACCTAAATGTGATTCTCCATGATCCGACTGGGGCGTAGCGCGCCACATTCCTCTTCATCCTACGGAGGCGCGTTCTTCTGGTACCAATATTAGTATACTATTCCTCTTCTTCCTACAAGAAATTACCCATTCTTTGCCCACAATGTGAGAAAGAATTAGGGGCACAACGCCAATTCGAACTAAAACGCATTTGCCGACTCAACATGCGACAAACTTCTATATATTCTGGACTATCAGGCTGAGAAAAATGTATTTAACAACATGTATGTAAGCCTTCAGGGCATTCACACATGCTGTTAAAAGAAAAAAATCCGGCCTCCTCCTACCCCTTCAGCCGGCCATTCCATCTCCAGAATTGGTGCATTTTTTAGAAGTGTTATCACATCAAAAATTCCTATCTTGTAGGTGAAAGATAGGATAGTGCCTGATGGCCCAGAAAGTACGACGCTCTCGAACGCAATTAGTGTCCATATCTACCTAAATGTGATTCTCCATGATCCGACTGGGGCGTAGCGCGCCACATTCCTCTTCATCCTACGGAGGCGCGTTCTTCTGGTACCAATATTAGTACACTATTCCTCTTCTTCCTACAACAAATTACCCATTCTTTGCCCACAATGTGGGAAAGAATTAGGGGCACAACGCCAATTCGAACTGAAACACATTCGCCGACTCAACTTGTGACAAACTTCTATAAATTCTGGACTATCAGGCTGAGAAAAACGTATTTATTAACATGTATATAAGCCTTCAGGACATTCACACATGCTGTTAAAAGAAAAAAATCCGGCCTCCTCCTACCCCTTCAGCCGGCCATTCCATCTCCAGAATTGGTGCATTTTTTAGAAGTGTTATCACACCAAAAATTCCTATCATGTAGGTGAAAGATAGGAAGGTGCCTGATGGCCCAGAAAGTACGACGCTCTCGAACGCAATTGGTGTCCATATCTACCTAAATGTGATTCTCCATGATCCGACCAGGGGGTAGCGCGCCACATTCCTCTTCATCCTACGGAGGCGCGTTCTTCTGGTACCAATATTAGTATACTATTCCTCTTCTTCCTACAAGAAATTACCCATTCTTTGCCCACAATGTGAGAAAGAATTAGGGGCACAACGCCAATTCGAACTAAAACACATTTGCCGACTCAACGTGCGACAAACTTCTATATATTCTGGACTATCAGGCTGAGAAAAATGTATTTAACAACATGTATGTAAGCCTTCAGGGCATTCACACATGCTGTTAAAAGAAAAAAATCCGGCCTCCTCCTACCCCTTCAGCCGGCCATTCCATCTCCAGAATTGGTGCATTTTTTAGAAGTGTTATCACATCAAAAATTCCTATCTTGTAGGTGAAAGATAGGATAGTGCCTGATGGCCCAGAAAGTACGACGCTCTCGAACGCAATTAGTGTCCATATCTACCTAAATGTTATTCTCCATGATCCGACTGGGGCGTAGCGCGCCACATTCCTCTTCATCCTACGGAGGCACGTTCTTCTGGTACCAATATTAGTACACTATTCCTCTTCTTCCTACAAGAAATTACCCATTCTTTGCCCACAATGTGGGAAAGAATTAGGGGCACAACGCCAATTCGAACTGAAACACATTCGCCGACTCAACTTGTGACAAACTTCTATAAATTCTGGACTATCAGGCTGAGAAAAATGTATTTAACAACATGTATATAAGCCTTCAGGACATTTACACATGCTGTTAAAAGAAAAAAATCCGGCCTCCTCCTACCCCTTCAGCCGGCCATTCCATCTCCTGAATTGGTGCATTTTTTAGAAGTGTTATCACATCAAAAATTCCTATCATGTAGGTGAAAGATAGGAAGGTGCCTGATGGCCCAGAAAGTACGACGCTCTCGAACGCAATTGGTGTCCATATCTACCTAAATGTGATTCTCCATGATCCGACCAGGGGGTAGCGCGCCACATTCCTCTTCATCCTACGGAGGCGCGTTCTTCTGGTACCAATATTAGTATACTATTCCTCTTCTTCCTACAAGAAATTACCCATTCTTTGCCCACAATGTGAGAAAGAATTAGGGGCACAACGCCAATTCGAACTAAAACACATTTGCCGACTCAACGTGCGACAAACTTCTATATATTCTGGACTATCAGGCTGAGAAAAATTTATTTAACAACATGTATGTAAGCCTTCAGGGCATTCACACATGCTGTTAAAAGAAAAAAATCCGGCCTCCTCCTACCCCTTCAGCCGGCCATTCCATCTCCAGAATTGGTGCATTTTTTAGAAGTGTTATCACATCAAAAATTCCTATCTTGTAGGTGAAAGATAGGATAGTGCCTGATGGCCCAGAAAGTGCGACGCTCTCGAACGTAATTAGTGTCCATATCTACCTAAATGTTATTCTCCATGATCCGACTGGGGCGTAGCGCGCCACATTCCTCTTCATCCTACGGAGGCACGTTCTTCTGGTACCAATATTAGTACACTATTCCTCTTCTTCCTACAAGAAATTACCCATTCTTTGCCCACAATGTGGGAAAGAATTAGGGGCACAACGCCAATTCGAACTGAAACACATTCGCCGACTCAACTTGTGACAAACTTCTATAAATTCTGGACTATCAGGCTGAGAAAAATGTATTTAACAACATGTATATAAGCCTTCAGGACATTTACACATGCTGTTAAAAGAAAAAAATCCGGCCTCCTCCTACCCCTTCAGCCGGCCATTCCATCTCCTGAATTGGTGCATTTTTTAGAAGTGTTATCACATCAAAAATTCCTATCATGTAGATGAAAGATAGGATAGTGCCTGATGGCCCAGAAAGTACGACGCTCTCGAACGCAATTGGTGTCCATATCTACCTAAATGTGATTCTCCATGATCCGACTGGGGCGTAGCGCGCCACATTCCTCTTCATCCTACGGAGGCGCGTTCTTCTGGTACCAATATTAGTATACTATTCCTCTTCTTCCTACAAGAAATAACCCATTCTTTGCCCACAATGTGAGAAAGAATTAGGGGCACAACGCCAATTCGAACTAAAACACATTTGCCAACTCAACGTGCGACAAACTTCTATATATTCTGGACTATCAGGCTGAGAAAAATATATTTAACAACATGTATGTAAGCCTTCAGGGCATTCACACATGCTGTTAAAAGAAAAAAATCCGGCCTCCTCCTACCCCTTCAGCCGGCCATTCCATCTCCAGAATTGGTGCATTTTTTAGAAGTGTTATCACATCAAAAATTCCTATCTTGTAGGTGAAAGATAGGATAGTGCCTGATGGCCCAGAAAGTACGACGCTCTCGAATGCAATTAGTGTCCATATCTACCTAAATGTGATTCTCCATGATCCGACTGGGGCGTAGCGCGCCACATTCCTCTTCATCCTACGGAGGCGCGTTCTTCTGGTACCAATATTAGTACACTATTCCTCTTCATCCTACAAGAAATTACCCATTCTTTGCCCACAATGTGAGAAAGAATTAGGGGCACAACGCCAATTCGAACTGAAACACATTCGCTGACTCAACTTGCGACAAACTTTTATATATTCTGGACTATCAGGCTGAGAAAAATGTATTTAACAACATGTATATAAGCCTTCAGGACATTCACACATGCTGTTAAAAGAAAAAAATCCGGCCTCCTCCTACCCCTTCAGCCGGCCATTCCATCTCCAGAATTGGTGCATTTTTTAGAAGTGTTATCACACCAAAAATTCCTATCATGTAGGTGAAAGATAGGAAAGTGCCTGATGGCCCAGAAAGTACGAAGCTCTCGAACGCAATTGGTGTCCATATCTACCTAACTGTGATTCTCCATGATCCGACTGGGGCGTAGCGCGCCACATTCCTCTTCATCCTACGGAGGCGCGTTCTTCTGGTATCAATATTAGTATACTATTCCTCTTCTTCCTACAAGAAATTACCCATTCTTTGCCCACAATGTGAGAAAGAATTAGGGGCACAACGCCAATTCGAACTAAAACGCATTTGCCGACTCAACGTGCGACCAACTTCTATATATTCTGGACTATCAGGCTGAGAAAAATGTATTTAACAACATGTATGTAAGCCTTCAGGGCATTCACACATGCTGTTAAAAGAAAAAAATCCGGCCTCCTCCTACCCCTTCAGCCGGCCATTCCATCTCCAGAATTGGTGCATTTTTTAGAAGTGTTATCACACCAAAAATTCCTATCATGTAGGTGAAAGATAGGAAAGTGCCTGATGGCCCAGAAAGTACGACGCTCTCGAACGCAATTGGTGTCTATATCTACCTAAATGTGATTCTCCATGATCCGACTGGGGCGTAGCGCGCCCCATTCCTCTTCATCCTACGGAGGCGCGTTCTTCTGGTACTAATAGAGGTACACTATTCCTCTTCTTCCTACAACAAATTACCCATTCTTTGCCCACAATGTGAGAAAGAATTAGGGGCACAACGCCAATTCGAACTAAAACGCATTTTCCGACTCAACATGTGACAAACTTCTATATATTCTGGACTATCAGGCTGAGAAAAATGTATTTAACAACATGTATGTAAGCCTTCAGGGCATTCACACATGCTGTTAAAAGAAAAAAATCCGGCCTCCTCCTACCCCTTCAGCCGGCCATTCCATCTCGAGAATTGGTGCATTTTTTAGAAGTGTTATCACACCAAAAATTCCTATCATGTAGGTGAAAGATAGGAAAGTGCCTGATGGCCCAGAAAGTACGACGCTCTCGAACGCAATTGGTGCCCATATCTACCTAAATGTGATTCTCCATGATCCGACTGGGGCGTAGCGCGCCACATTCCTCTTCATCCTACGGAGGCGCGTTCTTCTGGTACCAATATTAGTACACTATTCCTCTTCTTCCTACAAGAAATTACCCATTCTTTGCCCACAATGTGGGAAAGAATTAGGGGCACAACGCCAATTCGAACTGAAACACATTCGCCGACTCAACTTGTGACAAACTTCTATAAATTCTGGACTATCAGGCTGAGAAAAATGTATTTAACAACATGTATATAAGCCTTCAGGACATTCACATATGCTGTTAAAAGAAAAAAATCCGGCCTCCTCCTACCCCTTCAGCCGGCCATTCCATCTCCAGAATTGGTGCATTTTTTAGAAGTGTTATCACATCAAAAATTCCTATCTTGTAGGTGAAAGATAGGATAGTGCCTGATGGCCCAGAAAGTACGACGCTCTCGAACGCAATTGGTGTCCATATCTACCTAAATGTGATTCTCCATGATCCGACTGGGGCGTAGCGCGCCACATTCCTCTTCATCCTACGGAGGCGCGTTCTTCTGGTACCAATATTAGTATACTATTCCTCTTCTTCCTACAAGAAATTACCCATTCTTTGCCCACAATGTGAGAAAGAATTAGGGGCACAACGCCAATTCGAACTACAACGCATTTTCCGACTCAACATGTGACAAACTTCTATATATTCTGGACTATCAGGCTGAGAAAAATGTATTTAACAACATGTATGTAAGCCTTCAGGGCATTCACTCATGCTGTTAAAAGAAAAAAATCCGGCCTCCTCCTACCCCTTCAGCCGGCCATTCCATCTCCAGAATTGGTGCATTTTTTAGAAGTGTTATCACACCAAAAATTCCTATCATGTAGGTGAAAGATAGGAAAGTGCCTGATGGCCCAGAAAGTACGACGCTCTCGAACGCAATTGGTGTCCATATCTACCTAAATGTGATTCTCCATGATCCGACTGGGGCGTAGCGCGCCACATTCCTCTTCATCCTACGGAGGCGAGTTCTTCTGGTACCAATATTAGTATACTATTCCTCTTCTTCCTACAAGAAATTACCCATTCTTTGCCCACAATGTGAGAAAGAATTAGGGGCACAACGCCAATTCGAACTAAAACGCATTTGCCGACTCAACATGCGACAAACTTCTATATATTCTGGACTATCAGGCTGAGAAAAATGTATTTAACAACATGTATGTAAGCCTTCAGGGCATTCACACATGCTGTTAAAAGAAAAAAATCCGGCCTCCTCCTACCCCTTCAGCCGGCCATTCCATCTCCAGAATTGGTGCATTTTTTAGAAGTGTTATCACATCAAAAATTCCTATCTTGTAGGTGAAAGATAGGATAGTGCCTGATGGCCCAGAAAGTACGACGCTCTCGAACACAATTAGTGTCCATATCTACCTAAATGTGATTCTCCATGATCCGACTGGGGCGTAGCGCGCCACATTCCTCTTCATCCTACGGAGGCGCGTTCTTCTGGTACCAATATTAGTACACTATTCCTCTTCTTCCTACAACAAATTACCCATTCTTTGCCCACAATGTGGGAAAGAATTAGGGGCACAACGCCAATTCGAACTGAAACACATTCGCCGACTCAACTTGTGACAAACTTCTATAAATTCTGGACTATCAGGCTGAGAAAAATGTATTTAACAACATGTATATAAGCCTTCAGGACATTCACACATGCTGTTAAAAGAAAAAAATCCGGCCTCCTCCTACCCCTTCAGCCGGCCATTCCATCTCCAGAATTGGTGCATTTTTTAGAAGTGTTATCACATCAAAAATTCCTATCATGTAGGTGAAAGATAGGAAAGTGCCTGATGGCCCAGAAAGTACGACGCTCTCGAACGCAATTGGTGTCTATATCTACCTAAATGTGATTCTCCATGATCCGACTGGGGCGTAGCGCGCCCCATTCCTCTTCATCCTACGGAGGCGCGTTCTTCTGGTACTAATAGAGGTACACTATTCCTCTTCTTCCTACAACAAATTACCCATTCTTTGCCCACAATGTGAGAAAGAATTAGGGGCACAACGCCAATTCGAACTAAAACGCATTTTCCGACTCAACATGTGACAAACTTCTATATATTCTGGACTATCAGGCTGAGAAAAATGTATTTAACAACATGTATGTAAGCCTTCAGGGCATTCACACATGCTGTTAAAAGAAAAAAATCCGGCCTCCTCCTACCCCTTCAGCCGGCCATTCCATCTCGAGAATTGGTGCATTTTTTAGAAGTGTTATCACACCAAAAATTCCTATCATGTAGGTGAAAGATAGGAAAGTGCCTGATGGCCCAGAAAGTACGACGCTCTCGAACGCAATTGGTGCCCATATCTACCTAAATGTGATTCTCCATGATCCGACTGGGGCGTAGCGCGCCACATTCCTCTTCATCCTACGGAGGCGCGTTCTTCTGGTACCAATATTAGTACACTATTCCTCTTCTTCCTACAAGAAATTACCCATTCTTTGCCCACAATGTGGGAAAGAATTAGGGGCACAACGCCAATTCGAACTGAAACACATTCGCCGACTCAACTTGTGACAAACTTCTATAAATTCTGGACTATCAGGCTGAGAAAAATGTATTTAACAACATGTATATAAGCCTTCAGGACATTCACATATGCTGTTAAAAGAAAAAAATCCGGCCTCCTCCTACCCCTTCAGCCGGCCATTCCATCTCCAGAATTGGTGCATTTTTTAGAAGTGTTATCACATCAAAAATTCCTATCTTGTAGGTGAAAGATAGGATAGTGCCTGATGGCCCAGAAAGTACGACGCTCTCGAACGCAATTGGTGTCCATATCTACCTAAATGTGATTCTCCATGATCCGACTGGGGCGTAGCGCGCCACATTCCTCTTCATCCTACGGAGGCGCGTTCTTCTGGTACCAATATTAGTATACTATTCCTCTTCTTCCTACAAGAAATTACCCATTCTTTGCCCACAATGTGAGAAAGAATTAGGGGCACAACGCCAATTCGAACTACAACGCATTTTCCGACTCAACATGTGACAAACTTCTATATATTCTGGACTATCAGGCTGAGAAAAATGTATTTAACAACATGTATGTAAGCCTTCAGGGCATTCACTCATGCTGTTAAAAGAAAAAAATCCGGCCTCCTCCTACCCCTTCAGCCGGCCATTCCATCTCCAGAATTGGTGCATTTTTTAGAAGTGTTATCACACCAAAAATTCCTATCATGTAGGTGAAAGATAGGAAAGTGCCTGATGGCCCAGAAAGTACGACGCTCTCGAACGCAATTGGTGTCCATATCTACCTAAATGTGATTCTCCATGATCCGACTGGGGCGTAGCGCGCCACATTCCTCTTCATCCTACGGAGGCGAGTTCTTCTGGTACCAATATTAGTATACTATTCCTCTTCTTCCTACAAGAAATTACCCATTCTTTGCCCACAATGTGAGAAAGAATTAGGGGCACAACGCCAATTCGAACTAAAACGCATTTGCCGACTCAACATGCGACAAACTTCTATATATTCTGGACTATCAGGCTGAGAAAAATGTATTTAACAACATGTATGTAAGCCTTCAGGGCATTCACACATGCTGTTAAAAGAAAAAAATCCGGCCTCCTCCTACCCCTTCAGCCGGCCATTCCATCTCCAGAATTGGTGCATTTTTTAGAAGTGTTATCACATCAAAAATTCCTATCTTGTAGGTGAAAGATAGGATAGTGCCTGATGGCCCAGAAAGTACGACGCTCTCGAACACAATTAGTGTCCATATCTACCTAAATGTGATTCTCCATGATCCGACTGGGGCGTAGCGCGCCACATTCCTCTTCATCCTACGGAGGCGCGTTCTTCTGGTACCAATATTAGTACACTATTCCTCTTCTTCCTACAACAAATTACCCATTCTTTGCCCACAATGTGGGAAAGAATTAGGGGCACAACGCCAATTCGAACTGAAACACATTCGCCGACTCAACTTGTGACAAACTTCTATAAATTCTGGACTATCAGGCTGAGAAAAATGTATTTAACAACATGTATATAAGCCTTCAGGACATTCACACATGCTGTTAAAAGAAAAAAATCCGGCCTCCTCCTACCCCTTCAGCCGGCCATTCCATCTCCAGAATTGGTGCATTTTTTAGAAGTGTTATCACATCAAAAATTCCTATCATGTAGGTGAAAGATAGGAAAGTGCCTGATGGCCCAGAAAGTACGACGCTCTCGAACGCAATTGGTGCACATATCTACCTAAATGTGATTCTCCATGATCCGACTGGGGCGTAGCGCGCCACATTCCTCTTCATCCTACGGAGGCACGTTCTTCTGGTACCAATATTAGTACACTATTCCTCTTCTTCCTACAAGAAATTACCCATTCTTTGCCCACAATGTGGGAAAGAATTAGGGGCACAACGCCAATTCGAACTGAAACACATTCGCCGACTCAACTTGTGACAAACTTCTATAAATTCTGGACTATCAGGCTGAGTAAAATGTATTTAACAACATGTATATAAGCCTTCAGGACATTCACACATGCTGTTAAAAGAAAAAAATCCGGCCTCCTCCTACCCCTTCAGCCGGCCATTCCATCTCCAGAATTGGTGCATTTTTTAGAAGTGTTATCACACCAAAAATTCCTATCATGTAGGTGAAAGATAGGAAAGTGCCTGATGGCCCAGAAAGTACGACGCTCTCGAACGCAATTGGTGTCTATATCTACCTAAATGTGATTCTCCATGATCCGACTGGGGCGTAGCGCGCCCCATTCCTCTTCATCCTACGGAGGCGCGTTCTTCTGGTACCAATAGAGGTACACTATTCCTCTTCTTCCTACAACAAATTACCCATTCTTTGCCCACAATGTGAGAAAGAATTAGGGGCACAACGCCAATTAGAACTAAAACGCATTTTCCGACTCAACATGTGACAAACTTCTATATATTCTGGACTATCAGGCTGAGAAAAATGTATTTAACAACATGTATGTAAGCCTTCAGGGCATTCACACATGCTGTTAAAAGAAAAAAATCCGGCCTCCTCCTACCCCTTCAGCCGGCCATTCCATCTCGAGAATTGGTGCATTTTTTAGAAGTGTTATCACACCAAAAATTCCTATCATGTAGGTGAAAGATAGGAAAGTGCCTGATGGCCCAGAAAGTACGACGCTCTCGAACGCAATTGGTGCCCATATCTACCTAAATGTGATTCTCCATGATCCGACTGGGGCGTAGCGCGCCACATTCCTCTTCATCCTACGGAGGCGCGTTCTTCTGGTACCAATATTAGTATACTATTCCTCTTCTTCCTACAAGAAATTACCCATTCTTTGCCCACAATGTGAGAAAGAATTAGGGGCACAACGCCAATTCGAACTAAAACGCATTTGCCGACTCAACATGCGACAAACTTCTATATATTCTGGACTATCAGGCTGAGAAAAATGTATTTAACAACATGTATGTAAGCCTTCAGGGCATTCACACATGCTGTTAAAAGAAAAAAATCCGGCCTCCTCCTACCCCTTCAGCCGGCCATTCCATCTCCAGAATTGGTGCATTTTTTAGAAGTGTTATCACATCAAAAATTCCTATCTTGTAGGTGAAAGATAGGATAGTGCCTGATGGCCCAGAAAGTACGACGCTCTCGAACGCAATTAGTGTCCATATCTACCTAAATGTGATTCTCCATGATCCGACTGGGGCGTAGCGCGCCACATTCCTCTTCATCCTACGGAGGCGCGTTCTTCTGGTACCAATATTAGTACACTATTCCTCTTCTTCCTACAACAAATTACCCATTCTTTGCCCACAATGTGGGAAAGAATTAGGGGCACAACGCCAATTCGAACTGAAACACATTCGCCGACTCAACTTGTGACAAACTTCTATAAATTCTGGACTATCAGGCTGAGAAAAACGTATTTATTAACATGTATATAAGCCTTCAGGACATTCACACATGCTGTTAAAAGAAAAAAATCCGGCCTCCTCCTACCCCTTCAGCCGGCCATTCCATCTCCAGAATTGGTGCATTTTTTAGAAGTGTTATCACACCAAAAATTCCTATCATGTAGGTGAAAGATAGGAAGGTGCCTGATGGCCCAGAAAGTACGACGCTCTCGAACGCAATTGGTGTCCATATCTACCTAAATGTGATTCTCCATGATCCGACCAGGGGGTAGCGCGCCACATTCCTCTTCATCCTACGGAGGCGCGTTCTTCTGGTACCAATATTAGTATACTATTCCTCTTCTTCCTACAAGAAATTACCCATTCTTTGCCCACAATGTGAGAAAGAATTAGGGGCACAACGCCAATTCGAACTAAAACACATTTGCCGACTCAACGTGCGACAAACTTCTATATATTCTGGACTATCAGGCTGAGAAAAATGTATTTAACAACATGTATGTAAGCCTTCAGGGCATTCACACATGCTGTTAAAAGAAAAAAATCCGGCCTCCTCCTACCCCTTCAGCCGGCCATTCCATCTCCAGAATTGGTGCATTTTTTAGAAGTGTTATCACATCAAAAATTCCTATCTTGTAGGTGAAAGATAGGATAGTGCCTGATGGCCCAGAAAGTACGACGCTCTCGAACGCAATTAGTGTCCATATCTACCTAAATGTTATTCTCCATGATCCGACTGGGGCGTAGCGCGCCACATTCCTCTTCATCCTACGGAGGCACGTTCTTCTGGTACCAATATTAGTACACTATTCCTCTTCTTCCTACAAGAAATTACCCATTCTTTGCCCACAATGTGGGAAAGAATTAGGGGCACAACGCCAATTCGAACTGAAACACATTCGCCGACTCAACTTGTGACAAACTTCTATAAATTCTGGACTATCAGGCTGAGAAAAATGTATTTAACAACATGTATATAAGCCTTCAGGACATTTACACATGCTGTTAAAAGAAAAAAATCCGGCCTCCTCCTACCCCTTCAGCCGGCCATTCCATCTCCTGAATTGGTGCATTTTTTAGAAGTGTTATCACATCAAAAATTCCTATCATGTAGGTGAAAGATAGGAAGGTGCCTGATGGCCCAGAAAGTACGACGCTCTCGAACGCAATTGGTGTCCATATCTACCTAAATGTGATTCTCCATGATCCGACTGGGGCGTAGCGCGCCACATTCCTCTTCATCCTACGGAGGCGCGTTCTTCTGGTACCAATATTAGTATACTATTCCTCTTCTTCCTACAAGAAATAACCCATTCTTTGCCCACAATGTGAGAAAGAATTAGGGGCACAACGCCAATTCGAACTAAAACATATTTGCCAACTCAACGTGCGACAAACTTCTATATATTCTGGACTATCAGGCTGAGAAAAATATATTTAACAACATGTATGTAAGCCTTCAGGGCATTCACACATGCTGTTAAAAGAAAAAAATCCGGCCTCCTCCTACCCCTTCAGCCGGCCATTCCATCTCCAGAATTGGTGCATTTTTTAGAAGTGTTATCACATCAAAAATTCCTATCTTGTAGGTGAAAGATAGGATAGTGCCTGATGGCCCAGAAAGTACGACGCTCTCGAATGCAATTAGTGTCCATATCTACCTAAATGTGATTCTCCATGATCCGACTGGGGCGTAGCGCGCCACATTTCTCTTCATCCTACGGAGGCGCGTTCTTCTGGTACCAATATTAGTACACTATTCCTCTTCTTCCTACAAGAAATTACCCATTCTTTGCCCACAATGTGGGAAAGAATTAGGGGCACAACGCCAATTCGAACTGAAACACATTCGCCGACTCAACGTGCGACAAACTTCTATATTTTCTGGACTAACAGGCTGAGAAAGATGTATTTAACAACATGTATGTAAGCCTTCAGGACATTCACACATGCTGTTAAAAGAAAAAAATCTGGCCTCCTCCTACCCCTTCAGCCGGCCATTCCATCTCCAGAATTGGTGCATTTTTTAGAAGTGTTATCACACCAAAAATTCCTATCATGTAGGTGAAAGATAGGAAAGTGCCTGATGGCCCAGAAAGTACGACGCTCTCGAACGCAATTGGTGTCCATATCTACCTAAATGTGATTCTCCATGATCCGACTGGGGCGTAGCGCGCCACATTCCTCTTCATCCTACGGAGGCGCGTTCTTCTGGTACCAATATTAGTACACTATTCCTCTTCTTCCTACAACAAATTACTCATTCTTTGCCCACAATGTGAGAAAGAATTAGGGGCACAACGCCAATTCGAACTGAAACACATTCGCTGACTCAATTTGCGACAAACTTTTATATATTCTGGACTATCAGGCTGAGAAAAATGTATTTAACAACATGTATATAAGCCTTCAGGACATTCACACATGCTGTTAAAAGAAAAAAATCCGGCCTCCTCCTACCCCTTCAGCCGGCCATTCCATCTCCAGAATTGGTGCATTTTTTAGAAGTGTTATCACACCAAAAATTCCTATCATGTAGGTGAAAGATAGGAAAGTGCCTGATGGCCCAGAAAGTACGACGCTCTCGAACGCAATTGGTGTCCATATCTACCTAACTGTGATTCTCCATGATCCGACTGGGGCGTAGCGCGCCACATTCCTCTTCATCCTACGGAGGCGCGTTCTTCTGGTACCAATATTAGTATACTATTCCTCTTCTTCCTACAAGAAATTACCCATTCTTTGCCAACAATGTGAGAAAGAATTAGGGGCACAACGCCAATTCGAACTAAAACGCATTTGCCGACTCAACGTGCGACCAACTTCTATATATTCTGGACTATCAGGCTGAGAAAAATGTATTTAACAACATGTATGTAAGCCTTCAGGGCATTCACACATGCTGTTAAAAGAAAAAAATCCGGCCTCCTCCTACCCCTTCAGCCGGCCATTCCATCTCCAGAATTGGTGCATTTTTTAGAAGTGATATCACACCAAAAATTCCTATCATGTAGGTGAAAGATAGGAAAAAGCCTGATGGCCCAGAAAGTACGACGCTCTCGAACGCATTTGGTGTCCATATCTACCTAAATGTGATTCTCCATGATCCGACTGGGGCGTAGCGCGCCACATTCCTCTTCATCCTACGGAGGCGCGTTCTTCTGGTACCAATATTAGTATACTATTCCACTTCTTCCTACAAGAAATAACCCATTCTTTGCCCACAATGTGAGAAAGAATTAGGGGCACAACGCCAATTCGAACTAAAACACATTTGCCAACTCAACGTGCGACAAACTTCTATATATTCTGGACTATCAGGCTGAGAAAAATATATTTAACAACATGTATGTAAGCCTTCAGGGCATTCACACATGCTGTTAAAAGAAAAAAATCCGGCCTCCTCCTACCCCTTCAGCCGGCCATTCCATCTCCAGAATTGGTGCATTTTTTAGAAGTGTTATCACATCAAAAATTCCTATCTTGTAGGTGAAAGATAGGATAGTGCCTGATGGCCCAGAAAGTACGACGCTCTCGAATGCAATTAGTGTCCATATCTACCTAAATGTGATTCTCCATGATCCGACTGGGGCGTAGCGCGCCACATTCCTCTTCATCCTACGGAGGCGCGTTCTTCTGGTACCAATATTAGTACACTATTCCTCTTCTTCCTACAAGAAATTACCCATTCTTTGCCCACAATGTGGGAAAGAATTAGGGGCACAACGCCAATTCGAACTGAAACACATTCGCCGACTCAACGTGCGACAAACTTCTATATTTTCTGGACTAACAGGCTGAGAAAAATGTATTTAACAACATGTATGTAAGCCTTCAGGACATTCACACATGCTGTTAAAAGAAAAAAATCTGGCCTCCTCCTACCCCTTCAGCCGGCCATTCCATCTCCAGAATTGGTGCATTTTTTTAGAAGTGTTATCACACCAAAAATTCCTATCATGTAGGTGAAAGATAGGAAAGTGCCTGATGGCCCAGAAAGTACGACGCTCTCGAACGCAATTGGTGTCCATATCTACCTAAATGTGATTCTCCATGATCCGACTGGGGCGTAGCGCGCCACATTCCTCTTCATCCTACGGAGGCGCGTTCTTCTGGTACCAATATTAGTACACTATTCCTCTTCTTCCTACAACAAATTACCCATTCTTTGCCCACAATGTGAGAAAGAATTAGGGGCACAACGCCAATTCGAACTGAAACACATTCGCTGACTCAACTTGCGACAAACTTTTATATATTCTGGACTATCAGGCTGAGAAAAATGTATTTAACAACATGTATATAAGCCTTCAGGACATTCACACATGCTGTTAAAAGAAAAAAATCCGGCCTCCTCCTACCCCTTCAGCCGGCCATTCCATCTCCAGAATTGGTGCATTTTTTAGAAGTGTTATCACATCAAAAATTCCTATCTTGTAGGTGAAAGATAGGATAGTGCCTGATGGCCCAGAAAGTACGACGCTCTCGAACGCAATTAGTGTCCATATCTACCTAAATGTTATTCTCCATGATCCGACTGGGGCGTAGCGCGCCACATTCCTCTTCATCCTACGGAGGCACGTTCTTCTGGTACCAATATTAGTACACTATTCCTCTTCTTCCTACAAGAAATTACCCATTCTTTGCCCACAATGTGGGAAAGAATTAGGGGCACAACGCCAATTCGAACTGAAACACATTCGCCGACTCAACTTGTGACAAACTTCTATAAATTCTGGACTATCAGGCTGAGAAAAATGTATTTAACAACATGTATATAAGCCTTCAGGACATTTACACATGCTGTTAAAAGAAAAAAATCCGGCCTCCTCCTACCCCTTCAGCCGGCCATTCCATCTCCTGAATTGGTGCATTTTTTAGAAGTGTTATCACATCAAAAATTCCTATCATGTAGGTGAAAGATAGGAAGGTGCCTGATGGCCCAGAAAGTACGACGCTCTCGAACGCAATTGGTGTCCATATCTACCTAAATGTGATTCTCCATGATCCGACCAGGGGGTAGCGCGCCACATTCCTCTTCATCCTACGGAGGCGCGTTCTTCTGGTACCAATATTAGTATACTATTCCTCTTCTTCCTACAAGAAATTACCCATTCTTTGCCCACAATGTGAGAAAGAATTAGGGGCACAACGCCAATTCGAACTAAAACACATTTGCAGACTCAACGTGCGACAAACTTCTATATATTCTGGACTATCAGGCTGAGAAAAATGTATTTAACAACATGTATGTAAGCCTTCAGGGCATTCACACATGCTGTCAAAAGAAAAAAATCCGGCCTCCTCCTACCCCTTCAGCCGGCCATTCCATCTCCAGAATTGGTGCATTTTTTAGAAGTGTTATCACATCAAAAATTCCTATCTTGTAGGTGAAAGATAGGATAGTGCCTGATGGCCCAGAAAGTACGACGCTCTCGAACGCAATTAGTGTCCATATCTACCTAAATGTTATTCTCCATGATCCGACTGGGGCGTAGCGCGCCACATTCCTCTTCATCCTACGGAGGCACGTTCTTCTGGTACCAATATTAGTACACTATTCCTCTTCTTCCTACAAGAAATTACCCATTCTTTGCCCACAATGTGGGAAAGAATTAGGGGCACAACGCCAATTCGAACTGAAACACATTCGCCGACTCAACTTGTGACAAACTTCTATAAATTCTGGACTATCAGGCTGAGAAAAATGTATTTAACAACATGTATATAAGCCTTCAGGACATTTACACATGCTGTTAAAAGAAAAAAATCCGGCCGCCTCCTACCCCTTCAGCCGGCCATTCCATCTCCTGAATTGGTGCATTTTTTAGAAGTGTTATCACATCAAAAATTCCTATCATGTAGATGAAAGATAGGATAGTGCCTGATTGCCCAGAAAGTACGACGCTCTCGAACGCAATTGGTGTCTATATCTACCTAAATGTGATTCTCCATGATCCGACTGGGGCGTAGCGTGCCCCATTTCTCTTCATCCTACGGAGGCGCGTTCTTCTGGTACCAATAGAGGTACACTATTCCTCTTCTTCCTACGACAAATTACCCATTCTTTGCCCACAATGTGAGAAAGAATTAGGGGCACAACGCCAATTCGAACTAAAACACATTTGCCGACTCAACGTGCGACAAACTTCTATATATTCTGGACTATCAGGCTGAGAAAAATGTATTTAACAACATGTATGTAAGCCTTCAGGGCATTCACACATGCTGTTAAAAGAAAAAAATCCGGCCTCCTCCTACCCCTTCAGCCGGCCATTCCATCTCCAGAATTGGTGCATTTTTTAGAAGTGATATCACACCAAAAATTCCTATCATGTAGGTGAAAGATAGGAAAAAGCCTGATGGCCCAGAAAGTACGACGCTCTCGAACGCATTTGGTGTCCATATCTACCTAAATGTGATTCTCCATGATCCGACTGGGGCGTAGCGCGCCACATTCCTCTTCATCCTACGGAGGCGCGTTCTTCTGGTACCAATATTAGTATACTATTCCTCTTCTTCCTACAAGAAATAACCCATTCTTTGCCCACAATGTGAGAAAGAATTAGGGGCACAACGCCAATTCGAACTAAAACACATTTGCCAACTCAACGTGCGACAAACTTCTATATATTCTGGACTATCAGGCTGAGAAAAATATATTTAACAACATGTATGTAAGCCTTCAGGGCATTCACACATGCTGTTAAAAGAAAAAAATCCGGCCTCCTCCTACCCCTTCAGCCGGCCATTCCATCTCCAGAATTGGTGCATTTTTTAGAAGTGTTATCACATCAAAAATTCCTATCTTGTAGATGAAAGATAGGATAGTGCCTGATGGCCCAGAAAGTACGACGCTCTCGAATGCAATTAGTGTCCATATCTACCTAAATGTGATTCTCCATGATCCGACTGGGGCGTAGCGCGCCACATTCCTCTTCATCCTACGGAGGCGCGTTCTTCTGGTACCAATATTAGTACACTATTCCTCTTCTTCCTACAAGAAATTACCCATTCTTTGCCCACAATGTGGGAAAGAATTAGGGGCACAACGCCAATTCGAACTGAAACACATTCGCCGACTCAACGTGCGACAAACTTCTATATTTTCTGGACTAACAGGCTGAGAAAAATGTATTTAACAACATGTATGTAAGCCTTCAGGACATTCACACATGCTGTTAAAAGAAAAAAATCTGGCCTCCTCCTACCCCTTCAGCCGGCCATTCCATCTCCAGAATTGGTGCATTTTTTAGAAGTGTTATCACACCAAAAATTCCTATCATGTAGGTGAAAGATAGGAAAGTGCCTGATGGCCCAGAAAGTACGACGCTCTCGAACGCAATTGGTGTCCATATCTACCTAAATGTGATTCTCCATGATCCGACTGGGGCGTAGCGCGCCACATTCCTCTTCATCCTACGGAGGCGCGTTCTTCTGGTACCAATATTAGTACACTATTCCTCTTCTTCCTACAACAAATTACCCATTCTTTGCCCACAATGTGAGAAAGAATTAGGGGCACAACGCCAATTCGAACTGAAACACATTCGCTGACTCAACTTGCGACAAACTTTTATATATTCTGGACTATCAGGCTGAGAAAAATGTATTTAACAACATGTATATAAGCCTTCAGGACATTCACACATGCTGTTAAAAGAAAAAAATCCGGCCTCCTCCTACCCCTTCAGCCGGCCATTCCATCTCCAGAATTGGTGCATTTTTTAGAAGTGTTATCACACCAAAAATTCCTATCATGTAGGTGAAAGATAGGAAAGTGCCTGATGGCCCAGAAAGTACGACGCTCTCGAACGCAATTGGTGTCCATATCTACCTAACTGTGATTCTCCATGATCCGAATGGGGCGTAGCGCGCCACATTCCTCTTCATCCTACGGAGGCGCGTTCTTCTGGTACCAATATTAGTATACTATTCCTCTTCTTCCTACAAGAAATTACCCATTCTTTGCCCACAATGTGAGAAAGAATTAGGGGCACAACGCCAATTCGAACTAAAACGCATTTGCCGACTCAACGTGCGACCAACTTCTATATATTCTGGACTATCAGGCTGAGAAAAATGTATTTAACAACATGTATGTAAGCCTTCAGGGCATTCACACATGCTGTTAAAAGAAAAAAATCCGGCCTCCTCCTACCCCTTCAGCCGGCCATTCCATCTCCAGAATTGGTGCATTTTTTAGAAGTGTTATCACACCAAAAATTCCTATCATGTAGGTGAAAGATAGGAAAGTGCCTGATGGCCCAGAAAGTACGACGCTCTCGAACGCAATTGGTGTCTATATCTACCTAAATGTGATTCTCCATGATCCGACTGGGGCGTAGCGCGCCCCATTCCTCTTCATCCTACGGAGGCGCGTTCTTCTGGTACCAATAGAGGTACACTATTCCTCTTCTTCCTACAACAAATTACCCATTCTTTGCCCACAATGTGAGAAAGAATTAGGGGCACAACGCCAATTCGAACTAAAACGCATTTTCCGACTCAACATGTGACAAACTTCTATATATTCTGGACTATCAGGCTGAGAAAAATGTATTTAACAACATGTATGTAAGCCTTCAGGGCATTCACACATGCTGTTAAAAGAAAAAAAACCGGCCTCCTCCTACCCCTTCAGCCGGCCATTCCATCTCGAGAATTGGTGCATTTTTTAGAAGTGTTATCACACCAAAAATTCCTATCATGTAGGTGAAAGATAGGAAAGTGCCTGATGGCCCAGAAAGTACGACGCTCTCGAACGCAATTGGTGCCCATATCTACCTAAATGTGATTCTCCATGATCCGACTGGGGCGTAGCGCGCCACATTCCTCTTCATCCTACGGAGGCGCGTTCTTCTGGTACCAATATTAGTACACTATTCCTCTTCTTCCTACAAGAAATTACCCATTCTTTGCCCACAATGTGGGAAAGAATTAGGGGCACAACGCCAATTCGAACTGAAACACATTCGCCGACTCAACTTGTGACAAACTTCTATAAATTCTGGACTATCAGGCTGAGAAAAATGTATTTAACAACATGTATATAAGCCTTCAGGACATTCACACATGCTGTTAAAAGAAAAAAATCCGGCCTCCTCCTACCCCTTCAGCCGGCCATTCCATCTCCAGAATTGGTGCATTTTTTAGAAGTGTTATCACACCAAAAATTCCTATCATGTAGGTGAAAGATAGGAAAGTGCCTGATGGCCCAGAAAGTACGACGCTCTCGAACGCAATTGGTGTCCATATCTACCTAAATGTGATTCTCCATGATCCGACTGGGGCGTAGCGCGCCACATTCCTCTTCATCCTATGGAGGCGCGTTCTTCTGGTACCAATATTAGTATACTATTCCTCTTCTTCCTACAAGAAATTACCCATTCTTTGCCCACAATGTGAGAAAGATTTAGGGGCACAACGCCAATTCGAACTAAAACACATTTGCCGACTCAACATGCGATAAACTTCTATATATTCTGGACTATCAGGCTGAAAAAAATGTATTTAACAACATGTATGTAAGCCTTCAGGGCATTCACACATGCTGTTAAAAGAAAAAAATCCGGCCTCCTCCTACCCCTTCAGCCGGCCATTCCATCTCCAGAATTGGTGCATTTTTTAGAAGTGTTATCACATCAAAAATTCCTATCTTGTAGGTGAAAGATAGGATAGTGCCTGATGGCCCAGAAAGTACGACGCTCTCGAACGCAATTGGTGTCCATATCTACTTAAATGTGATTCTCCATGATCCGACTGGGGCGTAGCGCGCCACATTCCTCTTCATCCTACGGAGGCGCGTTCTTCTGGTACCAATATTAGTATACTATTCCTCTTCTTCCTACAAGAAATTACCCATTCTTTGCCCACAATGTGAGAAAGAATTAGGGGCACAACGCCAATTCGAACTAAAACGCATTTTCCGACTCAACATGTGACAAACTTCTATATATTCTGGACTATCAGGCTGAGAAAAATGTATTTAACAACATGTATGTAAGCCTTCAGGGCATTCACACATGCTGTTAAAAGAAAAAAATCCGGCCCCCTCCTACCCCTTCAGCCGGCCATTCCATCTCCAGAATTGGTGCATTTTTTAGAAGTGTTATCACATCAAAAATTCCTATCTTGTAGGTGAAAGATAGGATAGTGCCTGATGGCCCAGAAAGTACGACGCTCTCGAACGCAATTAGTGTCCATATCTACCTAAATGTTATTCTCCATGATCCGACTGGGGCGTAGCGCGCCACATTCCTCTTCATCCTACGGAGGCACGTTCTTCTGGTACCAATATTAGTACACTATTCCTCTTCTTCCTACAAGAAATTACCCATTCTTTGCCCACAATGTGGGAAAGAATTAGGGGCACAACGCCAATTCGAACTGAAACACATTCGCCGACTCAACTTGTGACAAACTTCTATAAATTCTGGACTATCAGGCTGAGAAAAATGTATTTAACAACATGTATATAAGCCTTCAGGACATTTACACATGCTGTTAAAAGAAAAAAATCCGGCCTCCTCCTACCCCTTCAGCCGGCCATTCCATCTCCAGAATTGGTGCATTTTTTAGAAGTGTTATCACATCAAAAATTCCTATCTTGTAGGTGAAAGATAGGATAGTGCCTGATGGCCCAGAAAGTACGACGCTCTCGAACGCAATTGGTGTCCATATCTACCTAAATGTGATTCTCCATGATCCGACTGGGGCGTAGCGCGCCACATTCCTCTTCATCCTACGGAGGCGCGTTCTTCTGGTACCAATATTAGTATACTATTCCTCTTCTTCCTACAAGAAATTACCCATTCTTTGCCCACAATGTGAGAAAGAATTAGGGGCACAACGCCAATTCGAACTACAACGCATTTTCCGACTCAACATGTGACAAACTTCTATATATTCTGGACTATCAGGCTGAGAAAAATGTATTTAACAACATGTATGTAAGCCTTCAGGGCATTCACACATGCTGTTAAAAGAAAAAAATCCGGCCTCCTCCTACCCCTTCAGCCGGCCATTCCATCTCCAGAATTGGTGCATTTTTTAGAAGTGTTATCACACCAAAAATTCCTATCATGTAGGTGAAAGATAGGAAAGTGCCTGATGGCCCAGAAAGTACGACGCTCTCGAACGCAATTGGTGTCCATATCTACCTAAATGTGATTCTCCATGATCCGACTGGGGCGTAGCGCGCCACATTCCTCTTCATCCTACGGATGCGAGTTCTTCTGGTACCAATATTAGTATACTATTCCTCTTCTTCCTACAAGAAATTACCCATTCTTTGCCCACAATGTGAGAAAGAATTAGGGGCACAACGCCAATTCGAACTAAAACGCATTTGCCCACTCAACATGCGACAAACTTCTATATATTCTGGACTATCAGGCTGAGAAAAATGTATTTAACAACATGTATGTAAGCCTTCAGGGCATTCACACATGCTGTTAAAAGAAAAAAATCCGGCCTCCTCCTACCCCTTCAGCCGGCCATTCCATCTCCAGAATTGGTGCATTTTTTAGAAGTGTTATCACATCAAAAATTCCTATCTTGTAGGTGAAAGATAGGATAGTGCCTGATGGCCCAGAAAGTACGACGCTCTCGAACGCAATTAGTGTCCATATCTACCTAAATGTGATTCTCCATGATCCGACTGGGGCGTAGCGCGCCACATTCCTCTTCATCCTACGGAGGCGCGTTCTTCTGGTACCAATATTAGTACACTATTCCTCTTCTTCCTACAACAAATTACCCATTCTTTGCCCACAATGTGGGAAAGAATTAGGGGCACAACGCCAATTCGAACTGAAACACATTCGCCGACTCAACTTGTGACAAACTTCTATAAATTCTGGACTATCAGGCTGAGAAAAACGTATTTATTAACATGTATATAAGCCTTCAGGACATTCACACATGCTGTTAAAAGAAAAAAATCCGGCCTCCTCCTACCCCTTCAGCCGGCCATTCCATCTCCAGAATTGGTGCATTTTTTAGAAGTGTTATCACACCAAAAATTCCTATCATGTAGGTGAAAGATAGGAAGGTGCCTGATGGCCCAGAAAGTACGACGCTCTCGAACGCAATTGGTGTCCATATCTACCTAAATGTAATTCTCCATGATCCGACCAGGGGGTAGCGCGCCACATTCCTCTTCATCCTACGGAGGCTCGTTCTTCTGGTACCAATATTAGTATACTATTCCTCTTCTTCCTACAAGAAATTACCCATTCTTTGCCCACAATGTGAGAAAGAATTAGGGGCACAACGCCAATTCGAACTAAAACACATTTGCCGACTCAACGTGCGACAAACTTCTATATATTCTGGACTATCAGGCTGAGAAAAATGTATTTAACAACATGTATGTAAGCCTTCAGGGCATTCACACATGCTGTTAAAAGAAAAAAATCCGGCCTCCTCCTACCCCTTCAGCCGGCCATTCCATCTCCAGAATTGGTGCATTTTTTAGAAGTGTTATCACATCAAAAATTCCTATCTTGTAGGTGAAAGATAGGATAGTGCCTGATGGCCCAGAAAGTATGACGCTCTCGAACGCAATTAGTGTCCATATCTACCTAAATGTTATTCTCCATGATCCGACTGGGGCGTAGCGCGCCACATTCCTCTTCATCCTACTGAGGCACGTTCTTCTGGTACCAATATTAGTACACTATTCCTCTTCTTCCTACAAGAAATTACCCATTCTTTGCCCACAATGTGGGAAAGAATTAGGGGCACAACGCCAATTCGAACTGAAACACATTCGCCGACTCAACTTGTGACAAACTTCTATAAATTCTGGACTATCAGGCTGAGAAAAATGTATTTAACAACATGTATATAAGCCTTCAGGACATTCACACATGCTGTTAAAAGAAAAAAATCCGGCCTCCTCCTACCCCTTCAGCCGGCCATTCCATCTCCAGAATTGGTGCATTTTTTAGAAGTGTTATCACACCAAAAATTCCTATCATGTAGGTGAAAGATAGGAAAGTGCCTGATGGCCCAGAAAGTACGACGCTCTCGAACGCAATTGGTGTCCATATCTACCTAAATGTGATTCTCCATGATCCGACTGGGGCGTAGCGCGCCACATTCCTCTTCATCCTACGGAGGCGCGTTCTTCTGGTACCAATATTAGTATACTATTCCTCTTCTTCCTACAAGAAATTACCCATTCTTTGCCCACAATGTGAGAAAGATTTAGGGGCACAACGCCAATTCGAACTAAAACACATTTGCCGACTCAACATGCGATAAACTTCTATATATTCTGGACTATCAGGCTGAAAAAAATGTATTTAACAACATGTATGTAAGCCTTCAGGGCATTCACACATGCTGTTAAAAGAAAAAAATCCGGCCTCCTCCTACCCCTTCAGCCGGCCATTCCATCTCCAGAATTGGTGCATTTTTTAGAAGTGTTATCACATCAAAAATTCCTATCTTGTAGGTGAAAGATAGGATAGTGCCTGATGGCCCAGAAAGTACGACGCTCTCGAACGCAATTGGTGTCCATATCTACCTAAATGTGATTCTCCATGATCCGACTGGGGCGTAGCGCGCCACATTCCTCTTCATCCTACGGAGGCGCGTTCTTCTGGTACCAATATTAGTATACTATTCCTCTTCTTCCTACAAGAAATTACCCATTCTTTGCCCACAATGTGAGAAAGAATTAGGGGCACAACGCCAATTCGAACTACAACGCATTTTCCGACTCAACATGTGACAAACTTCTATATATTCTGGACTATCAGGCTGAGAAAAATGTATTTAACAACATGTATGTAAGCCTTCAGGGCATTCACACATGCTGTTAAAAGAAAAAAATCCGGCCTCCTCCTACCCCTTCAGCCGGCCATTCCATCTCCAGAATTGGTGCATTTTTTAGAAGTGTTATCACACCAAAAATTCCTATCATGTAGGTGAAAGATAGGAAAGTGCCTGATGGCCCAGAAAGTACGACGCTCTCGAACGCAATTGGTGTCCATATCTACCTAAATGTGATTCTCCATGATCCGACTGGGGCGTAGCGCGCCACATTCCTCTTCATCCTACGGAGGCGAGTTCTTCTGGTACCAATATTAGTATACTATTCCTCTTCTTCCTACAAGAAATTACCCATTCTTTGCCCACAATGTGAGAAAGAATTAGGGGCACAACGCCAATTCGAACTAAAACGCATTTGCCGACTCAACATGCGACAAACTTCTATATATTCTGGACTATCAGGCTGAGAAAAATGTATTTAACAACATGTATGTAAGCCTTCAGGGCATTCACACATGCTGTTAAAAGAAAAAAATCCGGCCTCCTCCTACCCCTTCAGCCGGCCATTCCATCTCCAGAATTGGTGCATTTTTTAGAAGTGTTATCACATCAAAAATTCCTATCTTGTAGGTGAAAGATAGGATAGTGCCTGATGGCCCAGAAAGTACGACGCTCTCGAACACAATTAGTGTCCATATCTACCTAAATGTGATTCTCCATGATCCGACTGGGGCGTAGCGCGCCACATTCCTCTTCATCCTACGGAGGCGCGTTCTTCTGGTACCAATATTAGTACACTATTCCTCTTCTTCCTACAACAAATTACCCATTCTTTGCCCACAATGTGGGAAAGAATTAGGGGCACAACGCCAATTCGAACTGAAACACATTCGCCGACTCAACTTGTGACAAACTTCTATAAATTCTGGACTATCAGGCTGAGTAAAATGTATTTAACAACATGTATATAAGCCTTCAGGACATTCACACATGCTGTTAAAAGAAAAAAATCCGGCCTCCTCCTACCCCTTCAGCCGGCCATTCCATCTCCAGAATTGGTGCATTTTTTAGAAGTGTTATCACACCAAAAATTCCTATCATGTAGGTGAAAGATAGGAAAGTGCCTGATGGCCCAGAAAGTACGACGCTCTCGAACGCAATTGGTGTCTATATCTACCTAAATGTGATTCTCCATGATCCGACTGGGGCGTAGCGCGCCCCATTCCTCTTCATCCTACGGAGGCGCGTTCTTCTGGTACCAATAGAGGTACACTATTCCTCTACTTCCTACAACAAATTACCCATTCTTTGCCCACAATGTGAGAAAGAATTAGGGGCACAACGCCAATTAGAACTAAAACGCATTTTCCGACTCAACATGTGACAAACTTCTATATATTCTGGACTATCAGGCTGAGAAAAATGTATTTAACAACATGTATGTAAGCCTTCAGGGCATTCACACATGCTGTTAAAAGAAAAAAATCCGGCCTCCTCCTACCCCTTCAGCCGGCCATTCCATCTCGAGAATTGGTGCATTTTTTAGAAGTGTTATCACACCAAAAATTCCTATCATGTAGGTGAAAGATAGGAAAGTGCCTGATGGCCCAGAAAGTACGACGCTCTCGAAAGCAATTGGTGCCCATATCTACCTAAATGTGATTCTCCATGATCCGACTGGGGCGTAGCGCGCCACATTCCTCTTCATCCTACGGAGGCGCGTTCTTCTGGTACCAATATTAGTATACTATTCCTCTTCTTCCTACAAGAAATTACCCATTCTTTGCCCACAATGTGAGAAAGAATTAGGGGCACAACGCCAATTCGAACTAAAACGCATTTGCCGACTCAACATGCGACAAACTTCTATATATTCTGGACTATCAGGCTGAGAAAAATGTATTTAACAACATGTATGTAAGCCTTCAGGGCATTCACACATGCTGTTAAAAGAAAAAAATCCGGCCTCCTCCTACCCCTTCAGCCGGCCATTCCATCTCCAGAATTGGTGCATTTTTTAGAAGTGTTATCACATCAAAAATTCCTATCTTGTAGGTGAAAGATAGGATAGTGCCTGATGGCCCAGAAAGTACGACGCTCTCGAACGCAATTAGTGTCCATATCTACCTAAATGTGATTCTCCATGATCCGACTGGGGCGTAGCGCGCCACATTCCTCTTCATCCTACGGAGGCGCGTTCTTCTGGTACCAATATTAGTACACTATTCCTCTTCTTCCTACAACAAATTACCCATTCTTTGCCCACAATGTGGGAAAGAATTAGGGGCACAACGCCAATTCGAACTGAAACACATTCGCCGACTCAACTTGTGACAAACTTCTATAAATTCTGGACTATCAGGCTGAGAAAAACGTATTTATTAACATGTATATAAGCCTTCAGGACATTCACACATGCTGTTAAAAGAAAAAAATCCGGCCTCCTCCTACCCCTTCAGCCGGCCATTCCATCTCCAGAATTGGTGCATTTTTTAGAAGTGTTATCACACCAAAAATTCCTATCATGTAGGTGAAAGATAGGAAGGTGCCTGATGGCCCAGAAAGTACGACGCTCTCGAACGCAATTGGTGTCCATATCTACCTAAATGTGATTCTCCATGATCCGACCAGGGGGTAGCGCGCCACATTCCTCTTCATCCTACGGAGGCGCGTTCTTCTGGTACCAATATTAGTATACTATTCCTCTTCTTCCTACAAGAAATTACCCATTCTTTGCCCACAATGTGAGAAAGAATTAGGGGCACAACGCCAATTCGAACTAAAACACATTTGCCGACTCAACGTGCGACAAACTTCTATATATTCTGGACTATCAGGCTGAGAAAAATGTATTTAACAACATGTATGTAAGCCTTCAGGGCATTCACACATGCTGTTAAAAGAAAAAAATCCGGCCTCCTCCTACCCCTTCAGCCGGCCATTCCATCTCCAGAATTGGTGCATTTTTTAGAAGTGTTATCACATCAAAAATTCCTATCTTGTAGGTGAAAGATAGGATAGTGCCTGATGGCCCAGAAAGTACGACGCTCTCGAACGCAATTAGTGTCCATATCTACCTAAATGTTATTCTCCATGATCCGACTGGGGCGTAGCGCGCCACATTCCTCTTCATCCTACGGAGGCACGTTCTTCTGGTACCAATATTAGTACACTATTCCTCTTCTTCCTACAAGAAATTACCCATTCTTTGCCCACAATGTGGGAAAGAATTAGGGGCACAACGCCAATTCGAACTGAAACACATTCGCCGACTCAACTTGTGACAAACTTCTATAAATTCTGGACTATCAGGCTGAGAAAAATGTATTTAACAACATGTATATAAGCCTTCAGGACATTTACACATGCTGTTAAAAGAAAAAAATCCGGCCTCCTCCTACCCCTTCAGCCGGCCATTCCATCTCCTGAATTGGTGCATTTTTTAGAAGTGTTATCACATCAAAAATTCCTATCATGTAGGTGAAAGATAGGAAGGTGCCTGATGGCCCAGAAAGTACGACGCTCTCGAACGCAATTGGTGTCCATATCTACCTAAATGTGATTCTCCATGATCCGACTGGGGCGTAGCGCGCCACATTCCTCTTCATCCTACGGAGGCGCGTTCTTCTGGTACCAATATTAGTATACTATTCCTCTTCTTCCTACAAGAAATAACCCATTCTTTGCCCACAATGTGAGAAAGAATTAGGGGCACAACGCCAATTCGAACTAAAACATATTTGCCAACTCAACGTGCGACAAACTTCTATATATTCTGGACTATCAGGCTGAGAAAAATATATTTAACAACATGTATGTAAGCCTTCAGGGCATTCACACATGCTGTTAAAAGAAAAAAATCCGGCCTCCTCCTACCCCTTCAGCCGGCCATTCCATCTCCAGAATTGGTGCATTTTTTAGAAGTGTTATCACATCAAAAATTCCTATCTTGTAGGTGAAAGATAGGATAGTGCCTGATGGCCCAGAAAGTACGACGCTCTCGAATGCAATTAGTGTCCATATCTACCTAAATGTGATTCTCCATGATCCGACTGGGGCGTAGCGCGCCACATTTCTCTTCATCCTACGGAGGCGCGTTCTTCTGGTACCAATATTAGTACACTATTCCTCTTCTTCCTACAAGAAATTACCCATTCTTTGCCCACAATGTGGGAAAGAATTAGGGGCACAACGCCAATTCGAACTGAAACACATTCGCCGACTCAACGTGCGACAAACTTCTATATTTTCTGGACTAACAGGCTGAGAAAGATGTATTTAACAACATGTATGTAAGCCTTCAGGACATTCACACATGCTGTTAAAAGAAAAAAATCTGGCCTCCTCCTACCCCTTCAGCCGGCCATTCCATCTCCAGAATTGGTGCATTTTTTAGAAGTGTTATCACACCAAAAATTCCTATCATGTAGGTGAAAGATAGGAAAGTGCCTGATGGCCCAGAAAGTACGACGCTCTCGAACGCAATTGGTGTCCATATCTACCTAAATGTGATTCTCCATGATCCGACTGGGGCGTAGCGCGCCACATTCCTCTTCATCCTACGGAGGCGCGTTCTTCTGGTACCAATATTAGTACACTATTCCTCTTCTTCCTACAACAAATTACTCATTCTTTGCCCACAATGTGAGAAAGAATTAGGGGCACAACGCCAATTCGAACTGAAACACATTCGCTGACTCAATTTGCGACAAACTTTTATATATTCTGGACTATCAGGCTGAGAAAAATGTATTTAACAACATGTATATAAGCCTTCAGGACATTCACACATGCTGTTAAAAGAAAAAAATCCGGCCTCCTCCTACCCCTTCAGCCGGCCATTCCATCTCCAGAATTGGTGCATTTTTTAGAAGTGTTATCACACCAAAAATTCCTATCATGTAGGTGAAAGATAGGAAAGTGCCTGATGGCCCAGAAAGTACGACGCTCTCGAACGCAATTGGTGTCCATATCTACCTAACTGTGATTCTCCATGATCCGACTGGGGCGTAGCGCGCCACATTCCTCTTCATCCTACGGAGGCGCGTTCTTCTGGTACCAATATTAGTATACTATTCCTCTTCTTCCTACAAGAAATTACCCATTCTTTGCCAACAATGTGAGAAAGAATTAGGGGCACAACGCCAATTCGAACTAAAACGCATTTGCCGACTCAACGTGCGACCAACTTCTATATATTCTGGACTATCAGGCTGAGAAAAATGTATTTAACAACATGTATGTAAGCCTTCAGGGCATTCACACATGCTGTTAAAAGAAAAAAATCCGGCCTCCTCCTACCCCTTCAGCCGGCCATTCCATCTCCAGAATTGGTGCATTTTTTAGAAGTGTTATCACATCAAAAATTCCTATCTTGTAGGTGAAAGATAGGATAGTGCCTGATGGCCCAGAAAGTACGACGCTCTCGAACGCAATTAGTGTCCATATCTACCTAAATGTGATTCTCCATGATCCGACTGGGGCGTAGCGCGCCACATTCCTCTTCATCCTACGGAGGCGCGTTCTTCTGGTACCAATATTAGTACACTATTCCTCTTCTTCCTACAACAAATTACCCATTCTTTGCCCACAATGTGAGAAAGAATTAGGGGCACAACGCCAATTCGAACTAAAACACATTTGCCGACTCAACGTGCGACAAACTTCTATATATTCTGGACTATCAGGCTGAGAAAAATGTATTTAACAACATGTATGTAAGCCTTCAGGGCATTCACACATGCTGTTAAAAGAAAAAAATCCGGCCTCCTCCTACCCCTTCAGCCGGCCATTCCATCTCCAGAATTGGTGCATTTTTTAGAAGTGATATCACACCAAAAATTCCTATCATGTAGGTGAAAGATAGGAAAAAGCCTGATGGCCCAGAAAGTACGACGCTCTCGAACGCATTTGGTGTCCATATCTACCTAAATGTGATTCTCCATGATCCGACTGGGGCGTAGCGCGCCACATTCCTCTTCATCCTACGGAGGCGCGTTCTTCTGGTACCAATATTAGTATACTATTCCTCTTCTTCCTACAAGAAATAACCCATTCTTTGCCCACAATGTGAGAAAGAATTAGGGGCACAACGCCAATTCGAACTAAAACACATTTGCCAACTCAACGTGCGACAAACTTCTATATATTCTGGACTATCAGGCTGAGAAAAATATATTTAACAACATGTATGTAAGCCTTCAGGGCATTCACACATGCTGTTAAAAGAAAAAAATCCGGCCTCCTCCTACCCCTTCAGCCGGCCATTCCATCTCCAGAATTGGTGCATTTTTTAGAAGTGTTATCACATCAAAAATTCCTATCTTGTAGGTGAAAGATAGGATAGTGCCTGATGGCCCAGAAAGTACGACGCTCTCGAATGCAATTAGTGTCCATATCTACCTAAATGTGATTCTCCATGATCCGACTGGGGCGTAGCGCGCCACATTCCTCTTCATCTTACGGAGGCGCGTTCTTCTGGTACCAATATTAGTACACTATTCCTCTTCTTCCTACAAGAAATTACCCATTCTTTGCCCACAATGTGGGAAAGAATTAGGGGCACAACGCCAATTCGAACTGAAACACATTCGCCGACTCAACGTGCGACAAACTTCTATATTTTCTGGACTAACAGGCTGAGAAAAATGTATTTAACAACATGTATGTAAGCCTTCAGGACATTCACACATGCTGTTAAAAGAAAAAAATCTGGCCTCCTCCTACCCCTTCAGCCGGCCATTACATCTCCAGAATTGGTGCATTTTTTAGAAGTGTTATCACACCAAAAATTCCTATCATGTAGGTGAAAGATAGGAAAGTGCCTGATGGCCCAGAAAGTACGACGCTCTCGAACGCAATTGGTGTCCATATCTACCTAAATGTGATTCTCCATGATCCGACTGGGGCGTAGCGCGCCCCATTCCTCTTCATCCTACGGAGGCGCGTTCTTCTGGTACCAATAGAGGTACACTATTCCTCTTCTTCCTACAACAAATTACCCATTCTTTGCCCACAATGTGAGAAAGAATTAGGGGCACAACGCCAATTCGAACTAAAACGCATTTTCCGACTCAACATGTGACAAACTTCTATATATTCTGGACTATCAGGCTGAGAAAAATGTATTTAACAACATGTATGTAAGCCTTCAGGGCATTCACACATGCTGTTAAAAGAAAAAAAACCGGCCTCCTCCTACCCCTTCAGCCGGCCATTCCATCTCGAGAATTGGTGCATTTTTTAGAAGGGTTATCACACCAAAAATTCCTATCATGTAGGTGAAAGATAGGAAAGTGCCTGATGGCCCAGAAAGTACGACGCTCTCGAACGCAATTGGTGCCCATATCTACCTAAATGTGATTCTCCATGATCCGACTGGGGCGTAGCGCGCCACATTCCTCTTCATCCTACGGAGGCGCGTTCTTCTGGTACCAATATTAGTACACTATTCCTCTTCTTCCTACAAGAAATTACCCATTCTTTGCCCACAATGTGGGAAAGAATTAGGGGCACAACGCCAATTCGAACTGAAACACATTCGCCGACTCAACTTGTGACAAACTTCTATAAATTCTGGACTATCAGGCTGAGAAAAATGTATTTAACAACATGTATATAAGCCTTCAGGACATTCACACATGCTGTTAAAAGAAAAAAATCCGGCCTCCTCCTACCCCTTCAGCCGGCCATTCCATCTCCAGAATTGGTGCATTTTTTAGAAGTGTTATCACACCAAAAATTCCTATCATGTAGGTGAAAGATAGGAAAGTGCCTGATGGCCCAGAAAGTACGACGCTCTCGAACGCAATTGGTGTCCATATCTACCTAAATGTGATTCTCCATGATCCGACTGGGGCGTAGCGCGCCACATTCCTCTTCATCCTATGGAGGCGCGTTCTTCTGGTACCAATATTAGTATACTATTCCTCTTCTTCCTACAAGAAATTACCCATTCTTTGCCCACAATGTGAGAAAGATTTAGGGGCACAACGCCAATTCGAACTAAAACACATTTGCCGACTCAACATGCGATAAACTTCTATATATTCTGGACTATCAGGCTGAAAAAAATGTATTTAACAACATGTATGTAAGCCTTCAGGGCATTCACACATGCTGTTAAAAGAAAAAAATCCGGCCTCCTCCTACCCCTTCAGCCGGCCATTCCATCTCCAGAATTGGTGCATTTTTTAGAAGTGTTATCACATCAAAAATTCCTATCTTGTAGGTGAAAGATAGGATAGTGCCTGATGGCCCAGAAAGTACGACGCTCTCGAACGCAATTGGTGTCCATATCTACCTAAATGTGATTCTCCATGATCCGACTGGGGCGTAGCGCGCCACATTCCTCTTCATCCTACGGAGGCGCGTTCTTCTGGTACCAATATTAGTATACTATTCCTCTTCTTCCTACAACAAATTACCCATTCTTTGCCCACAATGTGAGAAAGAATTAGGGGCACAACGCCAATTCGAACTAAAACGCATTTTCCGACTCAACATGTGACAAACTTCTATATATTCTGGACTATCAGGCTGAGAAAAATGTATTTAACAACATGTATGTAAGCCTTCAGGGCATTCACACATGCTGTTAAAAGAAAAAAATCCGGCCTCCTCCTACCCCTTCAGCCGGCCATTCCATCTCCAGAATTGGTGCATTTTTTAGAAGTGTTATCACATCAAAAATTCCTATCTTGTAGGTGAAAGATAGGATAGTGCCTGATGGCCCAGAAAGTACGACGCTCTCGAACGCAATTAGTGTCCATATCTACCTAAATGTGATTCTCCATGATCCGACTGGGGCGTAGCGCGCCACATTCCTCTTCATCCTACGGAGGCGCGTTCTTCTGGTACCAATATTAGTACACTATTCCTCTTCTTCCTACAACAAATTACCCATTCTTTGCCCACAATGTGGGAAAGAATTAGGGGCACAACGCCAATTCGAACTGAAACACATTCGCCGACTCAACTTGTGACAAACTTCTATAAATTCTGGACTATCAGGCTGAGAAAAACGTATTTATTAACATGTATATAAGCCTTCAGGACATTCACACATGCTGTTAAAAGAAAAAAATCCGGCCTCCTCCTACCCCTTCAGCCGGCCATTCCATCTCCAGAATTGGTGCATTTTTTAGAAGTGTTATCACACCAAAAATTCCTATCATGTAGGTGAAAGATAGGAAGGTGCCTGATGGCCCAGAAAGTACGACGCTCTCGAACGCAATTGGTGTCCATATCTACCTAAATGTGATTCTCCATGATCCGACCAGGGGGTAGCGCGCCACATTCCTCTTCATCCTACGGAGGCGCGTTCTTCTGGTACCAATATTAGTACACTATTCCTCTTCTTCCTACAAGAAATTACCCATTCTTTGCCCACAATGTGGGAAAGAATTAGGGGCACAACGCCAATTCGAACTGAAACACATTCGCCGACTCAACTTGTGACAAACTTCTATAAATTCTGGACTATCAGGCTGAGAAAAATGTATTTAACAACATGTATATAAGCCTTCAGGACATTTACACATGCTGTTAAAAGAAAAAAATCCGGCCTCCTCCTACCCCTTCAGCCGGCCATTCCATCTCCTGAATTGGTGCATTTTTTAGAAGTGTTATCACATCAAAAATTCCTATCATGTAGGTGAAAGATAGGAAGGTGCCTGATGGCCCAGAAAGTACGACGCTCTCGAACGCAATTGGTGTCCATATCAACCTAAATGTGATTCTCCATGATCCGACCAGGGGGTAGCGCGCCACATTCCTCTTCATCCTACGGAGGCGCGTTCTTCTGGTACCAATATTAGTATACTATTCCTCTTCTTCCTACAAGAAATTACCCATTCTTTGCCCACAATGTGAGAAAGAATTAGGGGCACAACGCCAATTCGAACTAAAACACATTTGCCGACTCAACGTGCGACAAACTTCTATATATTCTGGACTATCAGGCTGAGAAAAATGTATTTAACAACATGTATGTAGCCTTCAGGGCATTCACACATGCTGTTAAAAGAAAAAAATCCGGCCTCCTCCTACCCCTTCAGCCGGCCATTCCATCTCCAGAATTGGTGCATTTTTTAGAAGTGTTATCACATCAAAAATTCCTATCTTGTAGGTGAAAGATAGGATAGTGCCTGATGGCCCAGAAAGTACGACGCTCTCGAACGCAATTAGTGTCCATATCTACCTAAATGTTATTCTCCATGATCCGACCAGGGGGTAGCGCGCCACATTCCTCTTCATCCTACGGAGGCGCGTTCTTCTGGTACCAATATTAGTACACTATTCCTCTTCTTCCTACAAGAAATTACCCATTCTTTGCCCACAATGTGGGAAAGAATTAGGGGCACAACGCCAATTCGAACTGAAACACATTCGCCGACTCAACTTGTGACAAACTTCTATAAATTCTGGACTATCAGGCTGAGAAAAATGTATTTAACAACATGTATATAAGCCTTCAGGACATTTACACATGCTGTTAAAAGAAAAAAATCCGGCCTCCTCCTACCCCTTCAGCCGGCCATTCCATCTCCTGAATTGGTGCATTTTTTAGAAGTGTTATCACATCAAAAATTCCTATCATGTAGATGAAAGATAGGATAGTGCCTGATGGCCCAGAAAGTACGACGCTCTCGAACGCAATTGGTGTCTATATCTACCTAAATGTGATTCTCCATGATCCGACTGGGGCGTAGCGTGCCCCATTTCTCTTCATCCTACGGAGGCGCGTTCTTCTGGTACCAATAGAGGTACACTATTCCTCTTCTTCCTACGACAAATTACCCATTCTTTGCCCACAATGTGAGAAAGAATCAGGGGCACAACGCCAATTCGAACTAAAACACATTTGCCGACTCAACGTGCGACAAACTTCTATATATTCTGGACTATCAGGCTGAGAAAAATGTATTTAACAACATGTATGTAAGCCTTCAGGGCATTCACACATGCTGTTAAAAGAAAAAAATCCGGCCTCCTCCTACCCCTTCAGCCGGCCATTCCATCTCCAGAATTGGTGCATTTTTTAGAAGTGATATCACACCAAAAATTCCTATCATGTAGGTGAAAGATAGGAAAAAGCCTGATGGCCCAGAAAGTACGACGCTCTCGAACGCATTTGGTGTCCATATCTACCTAAATGTGATTCTCCATGATCCGACTGGGGCGTAGCGCGCCACATTCCTCTTCATCCTACGGAGGCGCGTTCTTCTGGTACCAATATTAGTATACTATTCCTCTTCTTCCTACAAGAAATAACCCATTCTTTGCCCACAATGTGAGAAAGAATTAGGGGCACAACGCCAATTCGAACTAAAACACATTTGCCAACTCAACGTGCGACAAACTTCTATATATTCTGGACTATCAGGCTGAGAAAAATATATTTAACAACATGTATGTAAGCCTTCAGGGCATTCACACATGCTGTTAAAAGAAAAAAATCCGGCCTCCTCCGACCCCTTCAGCCGGCCATTCCATCTCCAGAATTGGTGCATTTTTTAGAAGTGTTATCACATCAAAAATTCCTATCTTGTAGGTGAAAGATAGGATAGTGCCTGATGGCCCAGAAAGTACGACGCTCTCGAATGCAATTAGTGTCCATATCTACCTAAATGTGATTCTCCATGATCCGACTGGGGCGTAGCGCGCCACATTCCTCTTCATCCTACGGAGGCGCGTTCTTCTGGTACCAATATTAGTACACTATTCCTCTTCTTCCTACAAGAAATTACCCATTCTTTGCCCACAATGTGAGAAAGAATTAGGGGCACAACGCCAATTCGAACTGAAACACATTCGCTGACTCAACTTGCGACAAACTTTTATATATTCTGGACTATCAGGCTGAGAAAAATGTATTTAACAACATGTATATAAGCCTTCAGGACATTCACACATGCTGTTAAAAGAAAAAAATCCGGCCTCCTCCTACCGTTCAACCGGCCATTCCATCTCCAGAATTGGTGCATTTTTTAGAAGTGTTATCACACCAAAAATTCCTATCATGTAGGTGAAAGATAGGAAAGTGCCTGATGGCCCAGAAAGTACGAAGCTCTCGAACGCAATTGGTGTCCATATCTACCTAACTGTGATTCTCCATGATCCGACTGGGGCGTAGCGCGCCACATTCCTCTTCATCCTACGGAGGCGCGTTCTTCTGGTATCAATATTAGTATACTATTCCTCTTCTTCCTACAAGAAATTACCCATTCTTTGCCCACAATGTGAGAAAGAATTAGGGGCACAACGCCAATTCGAACTAAAACGCATTTGCCGACTCAACGTGCGACCAACTTCTATATATTCTGGACTATCAGGCTGAGAAAAATGTATTTAACAACATGTATGTAAGCCTTCAGGGCATTCACACATGCTGTTAAAAGAAAAAAATCCGGCCTCCTCCTACCCCTTCAGCCGGCCATTCCATCTCCAGAATTGGTGCATTTTTTAGAAGTGTTATCACACCAAAAATTCCTATCATGTAGGTGAAAGATAGGAAAGTGCCTGATGGCCCAGAAAGTACGACGCTCTCGAACGCAATTGGTGTCTATATCTACCTAAATGTGATTCTCCATGATCCGACTGGGGCGTAGCGCGCCCCATTCCTCTTCATCCTACGGAGGCGCGTTCTTCTGGTACCAATAGAGGTACACTATTCCTCTTCTTCCTACAACAAATTACCCATTCTTTGCCCACAATGTGAGAAAGAATTAGGGGCACAACGCCAATTCGAACTAAAACGCATTTTCCGACTCAACATGTGACAAACTTCTATATATTCTGGACTATCAGGCTGAGAAAAATTTATTTAACAACATGTATGTAAGCCTTCAGGGCATTCACACATGCTGTTAAAAGAAAAAAATCCGGCCTCCTCCTACCCCTTCAGCCGGCCATTCCATCTCGAGAATTGGTGCATTTTTTAGAAGTGTTATCACACCAAAAATTCCTATCATGTAGGTGAAAGATAGGAAAGTGCCTGATGGCCCAGAAAGTACGACGCTCTCGAACGCAATTGGTGCCCATATCTACCTAAATGTGATTCTCCATGATCCGACTGGGGCGTAGCGCGCCACATTCCTCTTCATCCTACGGAGGCGCGTTCTTCTGGTACCAATATTAGTACACTATTCCTCTTCTTCCTACAAGAAATTACCCATTCTTTGCCCACAATGTGGGAAAGAATTAGGGGCACAACGCCAATTCGAACTGAAACACATTCGCCGACTCAACTTGTGACAAACTTCTATAAATTCTGGACTATCAGGCTGAGAAAAATGTATTTAACAACATGTATATAAGCCTTCAGGACATTCACACATGCTGTTAAAAGAAAAAAATCCGGCCTCCTCCTACCCCTTCAGCCGGCCATTCCATCTCCAGAATTGGTGCATTTTTTAGAAGTGTTATCACACCAAAAATTCCTATCATGTAGGTGAAAGATAGGAAAGTGCCTGATGGCCCAGAAAGTACGACGCTCTCGAACGCAATTGGTGTCCATATCTACCTAAATGTGATTCTCCATGATCCGACTGGGGCGTAGCGCGCCACATTCCTCTTCATCCTACGGAGGCGCGTTCTTCTGGTACCAATATTAGTATACTATTCCTCTTCTTCCTACAAGAAATTACCCATTCTTTGCCCACAATGTGAGAAAGATTTAGGGGCACAACGCCAATTCGAACTAAAACACATTTGCCGACTCAACATGCGATAAACTTCTATATATTCTGGACTATCAGGCTGAAAAAAATGTATTTAACAACATGTATGTAAGCCTTCAGGGCATTCACACATGCTGTTAAAAGAAAAAAATCCGGCCTCCTCCTACCCCTTCAGCCGGCCATTCCATCTCCAGAATTGGTGCATTTTTTAGAAGTGTTATCACATCAAAAATTCCTATCTTGTAGGTGAAAGATAGGATAGTGCCTGATGGCCCAGAAAGTACGACGCTCTCGAACGCAATTGGTGTCCATATCTACCTAAATGTGATTCTCCATGATCCGACTGGGGCGTAGCACGCCACATTCCTCTTCATCCTACGGAGGCGCGTTCTTCTGGTACCAATATTAGTATACTATTCCTCTTCTTCCTACAAGAAATTACCCATTCTTTGCCCACAATGTGAGAAAGAATTAGGGGCACAACGCCAATTCGAACTACAACGCATTTTCCGACTCAACATGTGACAAACTTCTATATATTCTGGACTATCAGGCTGAGAAAAATGTATTTAACAACATGTATGTAAGCCTTCAGGGCATTCACACATGCTGTTAAAAGAAAAAAATCCGGCCTCCTCCTACCCCTTCAGCCGGCCATTCCATCTCCAGAATTGGTGCATTTTTTAGAAGTGTTATCACACCAAAAATTCCTATCATGTAGGTGAAAGATAGGAAAGTGCCTGATGGCCCAGAAAGTACGACGCTCTCGAACGCAATTGGTGTCCATATCTACCTAAATGTGATTCTCCATGATCCGACTGGGGCGTAGCGCGCCACATTCCTCTTCATCCTACGGAGGCGAGTTCTTCTGGTACCAATATTAGTATACTATTCCTCTTCTTCCTACAAGAAATTACCCATTCTTTGCCCACAATGTGAGAAAGAATTAGGGGCACAACGCCAATTCGAACTAAAACGCATTTGCCGACTCAACATGCGACAAACTTCTATATATTCTGGACTATCAGGCTGAGAAAAATGTATTTAACAACATGTATGTAAGCCTTCAGGGCATTCACACATGCTGTTAAAAGAAAAAAAATCCGGCCTCCTCCTACCCCTTCAGCCGGCCATTCCATCTCCAGAATTGGTGCATTTTTTAGAAGTGTTATCACATCAAAAATTCCTATCTTGTAGGTGAAAGATAGGATAGTGCCTGATGGCCCAGAAAGTACGACGCTCTCGAACACAATTAGTGTCCATATCTACCTAAATGTGATTCTCCATGATCCGACTGGGGCGTAGCGCGCCACATTCCTCTTCATCCTACAGAGGCGCGTTCTTCTGGTACCAATATTAGTACACTATTCCTCTTCTTCCTACAACAAATTACCCATTCTTTGCCCACAATGTGGGAAAGAATTAGGGGCACAACGCCAATTCGAACTGAAACACATTCGCCGACTCAACTTGTGACAAACTTCTATAAATTCTGGACTATCAGGCTGAGAAAAATGTATTTAACAACATGTATATAAGCCTTCAGGACATTCACACATGCTGTTAAAAGAAAAAAATCCGGCCTCCTCCTACCCCTTCAGCCGGCCATTCCATCTCCAGAATTGGTGCATTTTTTAGAAGTGTTATCACATCAAAAATTCCTATCATGTAGGTGAAAGATAGGAAAGTGCCTGATGGCCCAGAAAGTACGACGCTCTCGAACGCAATTGGTGCCCATATCTACCTAAATGTGATTCTCCATGATCCGACTGGGGCGTAGCGCGCCACATTCCTCTTCATCCTACGGAGGCACGTTCTTCTGGTACCAATATTAGTACACTATTCCTCTTCTTCCTACAAGAAATTACCCATTCTTTGCCCACAATGTGGGAAAGAATTAGGGGCACAACGCCAATTCGAACTGAAACACATTCGCCGACTCAACTTGTGACAAACTTCTATAAATTCTGGACTATCAGGCTGAGTAAAATGTATTTAACAACATGTATATAAGCCTTCAGGACATTCACACATGCTGTTAAAAGAAAAAAATCCGGCCTCCTCCTACCCCTTCAGCCGGCCATTCCATCTCCAGAATTGGTGCATTTTTTAGAAGTGTTATCACACCAAAAATTCCTATCATGTAGGTGAAAGATAGGAAAGTGCCTGATGGCCCAGAAAGTACGACGCTCTCGAACGCAATTGGTGTCTATATCTACCTAAATGTGATTCTCCATGATCCGACTGGGGCGTAGCGCGCCCCATTCCTCTTCATCCTACGGAGGCGCGTTCTTCTGGTACCAATAGAGGTACACTATTCCTCTTCTTCCTACAACAAATTACCCATTCTTTGCCCACAATGTGAGAAAGAATTAGGGGCACAACGCCAATTAGAACTAAAACGCATTTTCCGACTCAACATGTGACAAACTTCTATATATTCTGGACTATCAGGCTGAGAAAAATGTATTTAACAACATGTATGTAAGCCTTCAGGGCATTCACACATGCTGTTAAAAGAAAAAAATCCGGCCTCCTCCTACCCCTTCAGCCGGCCATTCCATCTCCAGAATTGGTGCATTTTTTAGAAGTGTTATCACACCAAAAATTCCTATCATGTAGGTGAAAGATAGGAAAGTGCCTGATGGCCCAGAAAGTACGACGCTCTCGAACGCAATTGGTGTCTATATCTACCTAAATGTGATTCTCCATGATCCGACTGGGGCGTAGCGCGCCCCATTCCTCTTCATCCTACGGAGGCGCGTTCTTCTGGTACCAATAGAGGTACACTATTCCTCTTCTTCCTACAACAAATTACCCATTCTTTGCCCACAATGTGAGAAAGAATTAGGGGCACAACGCCAATTCGAACTAAAACGCATTTTCCGACTCAACATGTGACAAACTTCTATATATTCTGGACTATCAGGCTGAGAAAAATTTATTTAACAACATGTATGTAAGCCTTCAGGGCATTCACACATGCTGTTAAAAGAAAAAAATCCGGCCTCCTCCTACCCCTTCAGCCGGCCATTCCATCTCGAGAATTGGTGCATTTTTTAGAAGTGTTATCACACCAAAAATTCCTATCATGTAGGTGAAAGATAGGAAAGTGCCTGATGGCCCAGAAAGTACGACGCTCTCGAACGCAATTGGTGCCCATATCTACCTAAATGTGATTCTCCATGATCCGACTGGGGCGTAGCGCGCCACATTCCTCTTCATCCTACGGAGGCGCGTTCTTCTGGTACCAATATTAGTACACTATTCCTCTTCTTCCTACAAGAAATTACCCATTCTTTGCCCACAATGTGGGAAAGAATTAGGGGCACAACGCCAATTCGAACTGAAACACATTCGCCGACTCAACTTGTGACAAACTTCTATAAATTCTGGACTATCAGGCTGAGAAAAATGTATTTAACAACATGTATATAAGCCTTCAGGACATTCACACATGCTGTTAAAAGAAAAAAATCCGGCCTCCTCCTACCCCTTCAGCCGGCCATTCCATCTCCAGAATTGGTGCATTTTTTAGAAGTGTTATCACACCAAAAATTCCTATCATGTAGGTGAAAGATAGGAAAGTGCCTGATGGCCCAGAAAGTACGACGCTCTCGAACGCAATTGGTGTCCATATCTACCTAAATGTGATTCTCCATGATCCGACTGGGGCGTAGCGCGCCACATTCCTCTTCATCCTACGGAGGCGCGTTCTTCTGGTACCAATATTAGTATACTATTCCTCTTCTTCCTACAAGAAATTACCCATTCTTTGCCCACAATGTGAGAAAGATTTAGGGGCACAACGCCAATTCGAACTAAAACACATTTGCCGACTCAACATGCGATAAACTTCTATATATTCTGGACTATCAGGCTGAAAAAAATGTATTTAACAACATGTATGTAAGCCTTCAGGGCATTCACACATGCTGTTAAAAGAAAAAAATCCGGCCTCCTCCTACCCCTTCAGCCGGCCATTCCATCTCCAGAATTGGTGCATTTTTTAGAAGTGTTATCACATCAAAAATTCCTATCTTGTAGGTGAAAGATAGGATAGTGCCTGATGGCCCAGAAAGTACGACGCTCTCGAACGCAATTGGTGTCCATATCTACCTAAATGTGATTCTCCATGATCCGACTGGGGCGTAGCACGCCACATTCCTCTTCATCCTACGGAGGCGCGTTCTTCTGGTACCAATATTAGTATACTATTCCTCTTCTTCCTACAAGAAATTACCCATTCTTTGCCCACAATGTGAGAAAGAATTAGGGGCACAACACCAATTCGAACTACAACGCATTTTCCGACTCAACATGTGACAAACTTCTATATATTCTGGACTATCAGGCTGAGAAAAATGTATTTAACAACATGTATGTAAGCCTTCAGGGCATTCACACATGCTGTTAAAAGAAAAAAATCCGGCCTCCTCCTACCCCTTCAGCCGGCCATTCCATCTCCAGAATTGGTGCATTTTTTAGAAGTGTTATCACACCAAAAATTCCTATCATGTAGGTGAAAGATAGGAAAGTGCCTGATGGCCCAGAAAGTACGACGCTCTCGAACGCAATTGGTGTCCATATCTACCTAAATGTGATTCTCCATGATCCGACTGGGGCGTAGCGCGCCACATTCCTCTTCATCCTACGGAGGCGAGTTCTTCTGGTACCAATATTAGTATACTATTCCTCTTCTTCCTACAAGAAATTACCCATTCTTTGCCCACAATGTGAGAAAGAATTAGGGGCACAACGCCAATTCGAACTAAAACGCATTTGCCGACTCAACATGCGACAAACTTCTATATATTCTGGACTATCAGGCTGAGAAAAATGTATTTAACAACATGTATGTAAGCCTTCAGGGCATTCACACATGCTGTTAAAAGAAAAAAATCCGGCCTCCTCCTACCCCTTCAGCCGGCCATTCCATCTCCAGAATTGGTGCATTTTTTAGAAGTGTTATCACATCAAAAATTCCTATCTTGTAGGTGAAAGATAGGATAGTGCCTGATGGCCCAGAAAGTACGACGCTCTCGAACACAATTAGTGTCCATATCTACCTAAATGTGATTCTCCATGATCCGACTGGGGCGTAGCGCGCCACATTCCTCTTCATCCTACAGAGGCGCGTTCTTCTGGTACCAATATTAGTACACTATTCCTCTTCTTCCTACAACAAATTACCCATTCTTTGCCCACAATGTGGGAAAGAATTAGGGGCACAACGCCAATTCGAACTGAAACACATTCGCCGACTCAACTTGTGACAAACTTCTATAAATTCTGGACTATCAGGCTGAGAAAAATGTATTTAACAACATGTATATAAGCCTTCAGGACATTCACACATGCTGTTAAAAGAAAAAAATCCGGCCTCCTCCTACCCCTTCAGCCGGCCATTCCATCTCCAGAATTGGTGCATTTTTTAGAAGTGTTATCACATCAAAAATTCCTATCATGTAGGTGAAAGATAGGAAAGTGCCTGATGGCCCAGAAAGTACGACGCTCTCGAACGCAATTGGTGCCCATATCTACCTAAATGTGATTCTCCATGATCCGACTGGGGCGTAGCGCGCCACATTCCTCTTCATCCTACGGAGGCACGTTCTTCTGGTACCAATATTAGTACACTATTCCTCTTCTTCCTACAAGAAATTACCCATTCTTTGCCCACAATGTGGGAAAGAATTAGGGGCACAACGCCAATTCGAACTGAAACACATTCGCCGACTCAACTTGTGACAAACTTCTATAAATTCTGGACTATCAGGCTGAGTAAAATGTATTTAACAACATGTATATAAGCCTTCAGGACATTCACACATGCTGTTAAAAGAAAAAAATCCGGCCTCCTCCTACCCCTTCAGCCGGCCATTCCATCTCCAGAATTGGTGCATTTTTTAGAAGTGTTATCACACCAAAAATTCCTATCATGTAGGTGAAAGATAGGAAAGTGCCTGATGGCCCAGAAAGTACGACGCTCTCGAACGCAATTGGTGTCTATATCTACCTAAATGTGATTCTCCATGATCCGACTGGGGCGTAGCGCGCCCCATTCCTCTTCATCCTACGGAGGCGCGTTCTTCTGGTACCAATAGAGGTACACTATTCCTCTTCTTCCTACAACAAATTACCCATTCTTTGCCCACAATGTGAGAAAGAATTAGGGGCACAACGCCAATTAGAACTAAAACGCATTTTCCGACTCAACATGTGACAAACTTCTATATATTCTGGACTATCAGGCTGAGAAAAATGTATTTAACAACATGTATGTAAGCCTTCAGGGCATTCACACATGCTGTTAAAAGAAAAAAATCCGGCCTCCTCCTACCCCTTCAGCCGGCCATTCCATCTCGAGAATTGGTGCATTTTTTAGAAGTGTTATCACACCAAAAATTCCTATCATGTAGGTGAAAGATAGGAAAGTGCCTGATGGCCCAGAAAGTACGACGCTCTCGAACGCAATTGGTGCCCATATCTACCTAAATGTGATTCTCCATGATCCGACTGGGGCGTAGCGCGCCACATTCCTCTTCATCCTACGGAGGCGCGTTCTTCTGGTACCAATAGAGGTACACTATTCCTCTTCTTCCTACAACAAATTACCCATTCTTTGCCCACAATGTGAGAAAGAATTAGGGGCACAACGCCAATTCGAACTAAAACGCATTTTCCGACTCAACATGTGACAAACTTCTATATATTCTGGACTATCAGGCTGAGAAAAATGTATTTAACAACATGTATGTAAGCCTTCAGGGCATTCACACATGCTGTTAAAAGAAAAAAAACCGGCCTCCTCCTACCCCTTCAGCCGGCCATTCCATCTCGAGAATTGGTGCATTTTTTAGAAGGGTTATCACACCAAAAATTCCTATCATGTAGGTGAAAGATAGGAAAGTGCCTGATGGCCCAGAAAGTACGACGCTCTCGAACGCAATTGGTGCCCATATCTACCTAAATGTGATTCTCCATGATCCGACTGGGGCGTAGCGCGCCACATTCCTCTTCATCCTACGGAGGCGCGTTCTTCTGGTACCAATATTAGTACACTATTCCTCTTCTTCCTACAAGAAATTACCCATTCTTTGCCCACAATGTGGGAAAGAATTAGGGGCACAACGCCAATTCGAACTGAAACACATTCGCCGACTCAACTTGTGACAAACTTCTATAAATTCTGGACTATCAGGCTGAGAAAAATGTATTTAACAACATGTATATAAGCCTTCAGGACATTCACACATGCTGTTAAAAGAAAAAAATCCGGCCTCCTCCTACCCCTTCAGCCGGCCATTCCATCTCCAGAATTGGTGCATTTTTTAGAAGTGTTATCACACCAAAAATTCCTATCATGTAGGTGAAAGATAGGAAAGTGCCTGATGGCCCAGAAAGTACGACGCTCTCGAACGCAATTGGTGTCCATATCTACCTAAATGTGATTCTCCATGATCCGACTGGGGCGTAGCGCGCCACATTCCTCTTCATCCTATGGAGGCGCGTTCTTCTGGTACCAATATTAGTATACTATTCCTCTTCTTCCTACAAGAAATTACCCATTCTTTGCCCACAATGTGAGAAAGATTTAGGGGCACAACGCCAATTCGAACTAAAACACATTTGCCGACTCAACATGCGATAAACTTCTATATATTCTGGACTATCAGGCTGAAAAAAATGTATTTAACAACATGTATGTAAGCCTTCAGGGCATTCACACATGCTGTTAAAAGAAAAAAATCCGGCCTCCTCCTACCCCTTCAGCCGGCCATTCCATCTCCAGAATTGGTGCATTTTTTAGAAGTGTTATCACATCAAAAATTCCTATCTTGTAGGTGAAAGATAGGATAGTGCCTGATGGCCCAGAAAGTACGACGCTCTCGAACGCAATTGGTGTCCATATCTACCTAAATGTGATTCTCCATGATCCGACTGGGGCGTAGCGCGCCACATTCCTCTTCATCCTACGGAGGCGCGTTCTTCTGGTACCAATATTAGTATACTATTCCTCTTCTTCCTACAAGAAATTACCCATTCTTTGCCCACAATGTGAGAAAGAATTAGGGGCACAACGCCAATTCGAACTAAAACGCATTTTCCGACTCAACATGTGACAAACTTCTATATATTCTGGACTATCAGGCTGAGAAAAATGTATTTAACAACATGTATGTAAGCCTTCAGGGCATTCACACATGCTGTTAAAAGAAAAAAATCCGGCCTCCTCCTACCCCTTCAGCCCGCCATTCCATCTCCAGAATTGGTGCATTTTTTAGAAGTGTTATCACATCAAAAATTCCTATCTTGTAGGTGAAAGATAGGATAGTGCCTGATGGCCCAGAAAGTACGACGCTCTCGAACGCAATTAGTGTCCATATCTACCTAAATGTGATTCTCCATGATCCGACTGGGGCGTAGCGCGCCACATTCCTCTTCATCCTACGGAGGCGCGTTCTTCTGGTACCAATATTAGTACACTATTCCTCTTCTTCCTACAACAAATTACCCATTCTTTGCCCACAATGTGGGAAAGAATTAGGGGCACAACGCCAATTCGAACTGAAACACATTCGCCGACTCAACTTGTGACAAACTTCTATAAATTCTGGACTATCAGGCTGAGAAAAATGTATTTAACAACATGTATATAAGCCTTCAGGACATTCACACATGCTGTTAAAAGAAAAAAATCCGGCCTCCTCCTACCCCTTCAGCCGGCCATTCCATCTCCAGAATTGGTGCATTTTTTAGAAGTGTTATCACATCAAAAATTCCTATCATGTAGGTGAAAGATAGGAAAGTGCCTGATGGCCCAGAAAGTACGACGCTCTCGAACGCAATTGGTGCCCATATCTACCTAAATGTGATTCTCCATGATCCGACTGGGGCGTAGCGCGCCACATTCCTCTTCATCCTACGGAGGCACGTTCTTCTGGTACCAATATTAGTACACTATTCCTCTTCTTCCTACAAGAAATTACCCATTCTTTGCCCACAATGTGGGAAAGAATTAGGGGCACAACGCCAATTCGAACTGAAACACATTCGCCGACTCAACTTGTGACAAACTTCTATAAATTCTGGACTATCAGGCTGAGTAAAATGTATTTAACAACATGTATATAAGCCTTCAGGACATTCACACATGCTGTTAAAAGAAAAAAATCCGGCCTCCTCCTACCCCTTCAGCCGGCCATTCCATCTCCAGAATTGGTGCATTTTTTAGAAGTGTTATCACACCAAAAATTCCTATCATGTAGGTGAAAGATAGGAAAGTGCCTGATGGCCCAGAAAGTACGACGCTCTCGAACGCAATTGGTGTCTATATCTACCTAAATGTGATTCTCCATGATCCGACTGGGGCGTAGCGCGCCCCATTCCTCTTCATCCTACGGAGGCGCGTTCTTCTGGTACCAATAGAGGTACACTATTCCTCTTCTTCCTACAACAAATTACCCATTCTTTGCCCACAATGTGAGAAAGAATTAGGGGCACAACGCCAATTAGAACTAAAACGCATTTTCCGACTCAACATGTGACAAACTTCTATATATTCTGGACTATCAGGCTGAGAAAAATGTATTTAACAACATGTATGTAAGCCTTCAGGGCATTCACACATGCTGTTAAAAGAAAAAAATCCGGCCTCCTCCTACCCCTTCAGCCGGCCATTCCATCTCGAGAATTGGTGCATTTTTTAGAAGTGTTATCACACCAAAAATTCCTATCATGTAGGTGAAAGATAGGAAAGTGCCTGATGGCCCAGAAAGTACGACGCTCTCGAACGCAATTGGTGCCCATATCTACCTAAATGTGATTCTCCATGATCCGACTGGGGCGTAGCGCGCCACATTCCTCTTCATCCTACGGAGGCGCGTTCTTCTGGTACCAATATTAGTATACTATTCCTCTTCTTCCTACAAGAAATTACCCATTCTTTGCCCACAATGTGAGAAAGAATTAGGGGCACAACGCCAATTCGAACTAAAACGCATTTGCCGACTCAACATGCGACAAACTTCTATATATTCTGGACTATCAGGCTGAGAAAAATGTATTTAACAACATGTATGTAAGCCTTCAGGGCATTCACACATGCTGTTAAAAGAAAAAAATCCGGCCTCCTCCTACCCCTTCAGCCGGCCATTCCATCTCCAGAATTGGTGCATTTTTTAGAAGTGTTATCACATCAAAAATTCCTATCTTGTAGGTGAAAGATAGGATAGTGCCTAATGGCCCAGAAAGTACGACGCTCTCGAACGCAATTAGTGTCCATATCTACCTAAATGTGATTCTCCATGATCCGACTGGGGCGTAGCGCGCCACATTCCTCTTCATCCTACGGAGGCGCGTTCTTCTGGTACCAATATTAGTACACTATTCCTCTTCTTCCTACAACAAATTACCCATTCTTTGCCCACAATGTGGGAAAGAATTAGGGGCACAACGCCAATTCGAACTGAAACACATTCGCAGACTCAACTTGTGACAAACTTCTATAAATTCTGGACTATCAGGCTGAGAAAAATGTATTTAACAACATGTATATAAGCCTTCAGGACATTTACACATGCTGTTAAAAGAAAAAAATCCGGCCTCCTCCTACCCCTTCAGCCGGCCATTCCATCTCCTGAATTGGTGCATTTTTTAGAAGTGTTATCACATCAAAAATTCCTATCATGTAGGTGAAAGATAGGAAGGTGCCTGATGGCCCAGAAAGTACGACGCTCTCGAACGCAATTGGTGTCCATATCTACCTAAATGTGATTCTCCATGATCCGACCAGGGGGTAGCGCGCCACATTCCTCTTCATCCAACGGAGGCGCGTTCTTCTGGTACCAATATTAGTATACTATTCCTCTTCTTCCTACAAGAAATTACCCATTCTTTGCCCACAATGTGAGAAAGAATTAGGGGCACAACGCCAATTCGAACTAAAACACATTTGCCAACTCAACGTGCGACAAACTTCTATATATTCTGGACTATCAGGCTGAGAAAAATGTATTTAACAACATGTATGTAAGCCTTCAGGGCATTCACACATGCTGTTAAAAGAAAAAAATCCGGCCTCCTCCTACCCCTTCAGCCGGCCATTCCATCTCCAGAATTGGTGCATTTTTTAGAAGTGATATCACACCAAAAATTCCTATCATGTAGGTGAAAGATAGGAAAAAGCCTGATGGCCCAGAAAGTACGACGCTCTCGAACGCATTTGGTGTCCATATCTACCTAAATGTGATTCTCCATGATCCGACTGGGGCGTAGCGCGCCACATTCCTCTTCATCCTACGGAGGCGCGTTCTTCTGGTACCAATATTAGTATACTATTCCTCTTCTTCCTACAAGAAATAACCCATTCTTTGCCCACAATGTGAGAAAGAATTAGGGGCACAACGCCAATTCGAACTAAAACACATTTGCCAACTCAACGTGCGACAAACTTCTATATATTCTGGACTATCAGGCTGAGAAAAATATATTTAACAACATGTATGTAAGCCTTCAGGGCATTCACACATGCTGTTAAAAGAAAAAAATCCGGCCTCCTCCTACCCCTTCAGCCGGCCATTCCATCTCCAGAATTGGTGCATTTTTTAGAAGTGTTATCACATCAAAAATTCCTATCTTGTAGGTGAAAGATAGGATAGTGCCTGATGGCCCAGAAAGTACGACGCTCTCGAATGCAATTAGTGTCCATATCTACCTAAATGTGATTCTCCATGATCCGACTGGGGCGTAGCGCGCCACATTCCTCTTCATCTTACGGAGGCGCGTTCTTCTGGTACCAATATTAGTACACTATTCCTCTTCTTCCTACAAGAAATTACCCATTCTTTGCCCACAATGTGGGAAAGAATTAGGGGCACAACGCCAATTCGAACTGAAACACATTCGCCGACTCAACGTGCGACAAACTTCTATATTTTCTGGACTAACAGGCTGAGAAAAATGTATTTAACAACATGTATGTAAGCCTTCAGGACATTCACACATGCTGTTAAAAGAAAAAAATCTGGCCTCCTCCTACCCCTTCAGCCGGCCATTACATCTCCAGAATTGGTGCATTTTTTAGAAGTGTTATCACACCAAAAATTCCTATCATGTAGGTGAAAGATAGGAAAGTGCCTGATGGCCCAGAAAGTACGACGCTCTCGAACGCAATTGGTGTCCATATCTACCTAAATGTGATTCTCCATGATCCGACTGGGGCGTAGCGCGCCACATTCCTCTTCATCCTACGGAGGCGCGTTCTTCTGGTACCAATATTAGTACACTATTCCTCTTCTTCCTACAACAAATTACTCATTCTTTGCCCACAATGTGAGAAAGAATTAGGGGCACAACGCCAATTTGAACTGAAACACATTCGCTGACTCAACTTGCGACAAACTTTTATATATTCTGGACTATCAGGCTGAGAAAAATGTATTTAACAACATGTATATAAGCCTTCAGGACATTCACACATGCTGTTAAAAGAAAAAAATCCGGCCTCCTCCTACCCCTTCAGCCGGCCATTCCATCTCCAGAATTGGTGCATTTTTTAGAAGTGTTATCACACCAAAAATTCCTATCATGTAGGTGAAAGATAGGAAAGTGCCTGATGGCCCAGAAAGTACGACGCTCTCGAACGCAATTGGTGTCCATATCTACCTAACTGTGATTCTCCATGATCCGACTGGGGCGTAGCGCGCCACATTCCTCTTCATCCTACGGAGGCGCGTTCTTCTGGTACCAATATTAGTATACTATTCCTCTTCTTCCTACAAGAAATTACCCATTCTTTGCCCACAATGTGAGAAAGAATTAGGGGCACAACGCCAATTCGAACTAAAACGCATTTGCCGACTCAACGTGCGACCAACTTCTATATATTCTGGACTATCAGGCTGAGAAAAATGTATTTAACAACATGTATGTAAGCCTTCAGGGCATTCACACATGCTGTTAAAAGAAAAAAATCCGGCCTCCTCCTACCCCTTCAGCCGGCCATTCCATCTCCAGAATTGGTGCATTTTTTAGAAGTGTTATCACATCAAAAATTCCTATCTTGTAGGTGAAAGATAGGATAGTGCCTGATGGCCCAGAAAGTACGACGCTCTCGAACGCAATTAGTGTCCATATCTACCTAAATGTGATTCTCCATGATCCGACTGGGGCGTAGCGCGCCACATTCCTCTTCATCCTATGGAGGCGCGTTCTTCTGGTACCAATATTAGTACACTATTCCTCTTCTTCCTACAACAAATTACCCATTCTTTGCCCACAATGTGGGAAAGAATTAGGGGCACAACGCCAATTCGAACTGAAACACATTCGCCGACTCAACTTGTGACAAACTTCTATAAATTCTGGACTATCAGGCTGAGAAAAACGTATTTATTAACATGTATATAAGCCTTCAGGACATTCACACATGCTGTTAAAAGAAAAAAATCCGGCCTCCTCCTACCCCTTCAGCCGGCCATTCCATCTCCAGAATTGGTGCATTTTTTAGAAGTGTTATCACACCAAAAATTCCTATCATGTAGGTGAAAGATAGGAAGGTGCCTGATGGCCCAGAAAGTACGACGCTCTCGAACGCAATTGGTGTCCATATCTACCTAAATGTGATTCTCCATGATCCGACCAGGGGGTAGCGCGCCACATTCCTCTTCATCCTACGGAGGCGCGTTCTTCTGGTACCAATATTAGTATACTATTCCTCTTCTTCCTACAAGAAATTACCCATTCTTTGCCCACAATGTGAGAAAGAATTAGGGGCACAACGCCAATTCGAACTAAAACACATTTGCCGACTCAACGTGCGACAAACTTCTATATATTCTGGACTATCAGGCTGAGAAAAATGTATTTAACAACATGTATGTAAGCCTTCAGGGCATTCACACATGCTGTTAAAAGAAAAAAATCCGGCCTCCTCCTACCCCTTCAGCCGGCCATTCCATCTCCAGAATTGGTGCATTTTTTAGAAGTGTTATCACATCAAAAATTCCTATCTTGTAGGTGAAAGATAGGATAGTGCCTGATGGCCCAGAAAGTACGACGCTCTCGAACGCAATTAGTGTCCATATCTACCTAAATGTTATTCTCCATGATCCGACTGGGGCGTAGCGCGCCACATTCCTCTTCATCCTACGGAGGCACGTTCTTCTGGTACCAATATTAGTACACTATTCCTCTTCTTCCTACAAGAAATTACCCATTCTTTGCCCACAATGTGGGAAAGAATTAGGGGCACAACGCCAATTCGAACTGAAACACATTCGCCGACTCAACTTGTGACAAACTTCTATAAATTCTGGACTATCAGGCTGAGAAAAATGTATTTAACAACATGTATATAAGCCTTCAGGACATTTACACATGCTGTTAAAAGAAAAAAATCCGGCCTCCTCCTACCCCTTCAGCCGGCCATTCCATCTCCTGAATTGGTGCATTTTTTAGAAGTGTTATCACATCAAAAATTCCTATCATGTAGGTGAAAGATAGGAAGGTGCCTGATGGCCCAGAAAGTACGACGCTCTCGAACGCAATTGGTGTCCATATCTACCTAAATGTGATTCTCCATGATCCGACCAGGGGGTAGCGCGCCACATTCCTCTTCATCCTACGGAGGCGCGTTCTTCTGGTACCAATATTAGTATACTATTCCTCTTCTTCCTACAAGAAATTACCCATTCTTTGCCCACAATGTGAGAAAGAATTAGGGGCACAACGCCAATTCGAACTAAAACACATTCGCCGACTCAACTTGTGACAAACTTCTATAAATTCTGGACTATCAGGCTGAGAAAAACGTATTTATTAACATGTATATAAGCCTTCAGGACATTCACACATGCTGTTAAAAGAAAAAAATACGGCCTCCTCCTACCCCTTCAGCCGGCCATTCCATCTCCAGAATTGGTGCATTTTTTAGAAGTGTTATCACACCAAAAATTCCTATCATGTAGGTGAAAGATAGGAAGGTGCCTGATGGCCCAGAAAGTACGACGCTCTCGAACGCAATTGGTGTCCATATCTACCTAAATGTGATTCTCCATGATCCGACCAGGGGGTAGCGCGCCACATTCCTCTTCATCCTACGGAGGCGCGTTCTTCTGGTACCAATATTAGTATACTATTCCTCTTCTTCCTACAAGAAATTACCCATTCTTTGCCCACAATGTGAGAAAGAATTAGGGGCACAACGCCAATTCGAACTAAAACACATTTGCCGACTCAACGTGCGACAAACTTCTATATATTCTGGACTATCAGGCTGAGAAAAATGTATTTAACAACATGTATGTAAGCCTTCAGGGCATTCACACATGCTGTTAAAAGAAAAAAATCCGGCCTCCTCCTACCCCTTCAGCCGGCCATTCCATCTCCAGAATTGGTGCATTTTTTAGAAGTGTTATCACATCAAAAATTCCTATCTTGTAGGTGAAAGATAGGATAGTGCCTGATGGCCTAGAAAGTACGACGCTCTCGAACGCAATTAGTGTCCATATCTACCTAAATGTTATTCTCCATGATCCGACTGGGGCGTAGCGCGCCACATTCCTCTTCATCCTACGGAGGCACGTTCTTCTGGTACCAATATTAGTACACTATTCCTCTTCTTCCTACAAGAAATTACCCATTCTTTGCCCACAATGTGGGAAAGAATTAGGGGCACAACGCCAATTCGAACTGAAACACATTCGCCGACTCAACTTGTGACAAACTTCTATAAATTCTGGACTATCAGGCTGAGAAAAATGTATTTAACAACATGTATATAAGCCTTCAGGACATTTACACATGCTGTTAAAAGAAAAAAATCCGGCCTCCTCCTACCCCTTCAGCCGGCCATTCCATCTCCTGAATTGGTGCATTTTTTAGAAGTGTTATCACATCAAAAATTCCTATCATGTAGATGAAAGATAGGATAGTGCCTGATGGCCCAGAAAGTACGACGCTCTCGAACGCAATTGGTGTCTATATCTACCTAAATGTGATTCTCCATGATCCGACTGGGGCGTAGCGTGCCCCATTTCTCTTCATCCTACGGAGGCGCGTTCTTCTGGTACCAATAGAGGTACACTATTCCTCTTCTTCCTACGACAAATTACCCATTCTTTGCCCACAATGTGAGAAAGAATTAGGGGCACAACGCCAATTCGAACTAAAACACATTTGCCGACTCAACGTGCGACAAACTTCTATATATTCTGGACTATCAGGCTGAGAAAAATGTATTTAACAACATGTATGTAAGCCTTCAGGGCATTCACACATGCTGTTAAAAGAAAAAAATCCGGCCTCCTCCTACCCCTTCAGCCGGCCATTCCATCTCCAGAATTGGTGCATTTTTTAGAAGTGATATCACACCAAAAATTCCTATCATGTAGGTGAAAGATAGGAAAAAGCCTGATGGCCCAGAAAGTACGACGCTCTCGAACGCATTTGGTGTCCATATCTACCTAAATGTGATTCTCCATGATCCGACTGGGGCGTAGCGCGCCACATTCCTCTTCATCCTACGGAGGCGCGTTCTTCTGGTACCAATATTAGTATACTATTCCTCTTCTTCCTACAAGAAATAACCCATTCTTTGCCCACAATGTGAGAAAGAATTAGGGGCACAACGCCAATTCGAACTAAAACACATTTGCCAACTCAACGTGCGACAAACTTCTATATATTCTGGACTATCAGGCTGAGAAAAATATATTTAACAACATGTATGTAAGCCTTCAGGGCATTCACACATGCTGTTAAAAGAAAAAAATCCGGCCTCCTCCTACCCCTTCAGCCGGCCATTCCATCTCCAGAATTGGTGCATTTTTTAGAAGTGTTATCACATCAAAAATTCCTATCTTGTAGGTGAAAGATAGGATAGTGCCTGATGGCCCAGAAAGTACGACGCTCTCGAATGCAATTAGTGTCCATATCTACCTAAATGTGATTCTCCATGATCCGACTGGGGCGTAGCGCGCCACATTCCTCTTCATCCTACGGAGGCACGTTCTTCTGGTACCAATATTAGTACACTATTCCTCTTCTTCCTACAAGAAATTACCCATTCTTTGCCCACAATGTGGGAAAGAATTAGGGGCACAACGCCAATTCGAACTGAAACACATTCGCAGACTCAACGTGCGACAAACTTCTATATTTTCTGGACTAACAGGCTGAGAAAAATGTATTTAACAACATGTATGTAAGCCTTCAGGGCATTCACACATGCTGTTAAAAGAAAAAAATCCGGCCTCCTCCTACCCCTTCAGCCGGCCATTCCATCTCCAGAATTGGTGCATTTTTTAGAAGTGTTATCACATCAAAAATTCCTATCTTGTAGGTGAAAGATAGGATAGTGCCTGATGGCCCAGAAAGTACGACGCTCTCGAACGCAATTAGTGTCCATATCTACCTAAATGTTATTCTCCATGATCCGACTGGGGCGTAGCGCGCCACATTCCTCTTCATCCTACGGAGGCACGTTCTTCTGGTACCAATATTAGTACACTATTCCTCTTCTTCCTACAAGAAATTACCCATTCTTTGCCCACAATGTGGGAAAGAATTAGGGGCACAACGCCAATTCGAACTGAAACACATTCGCAGACTCAACTTGTGACAAACTTCTATAAATTCTGGACTATCAGGCTGAGAAAAATGTATTTAACAACATGTATATAAGCCTTCAGGACATTTACACATGCTGTTAAAAGAAAAAAATCCGGCCTCCTCCTACCCCTTCAGCCGGCCATTCCATCTCCTGAATTGGTGCATTTTTTAGAAGTGTTATCACATCAAAAATTCCTATCATGTAGGTGAAAGATAGGAAGGTGCCTGATGGCCCAGAAAGTACGACGCTCTCGAACGCAATTGGTGTCCATATCTACCTAAATGTGATTCTCCATGATCCGACCAGGGGGTAGCGCGCCACATTCCTCTTCATCCTACGGAGGCGCGTTCTTCTGGTACCAATATTAGTATACTATTCCTCTTCTTCCTACAAGAAATTACCCATTCTTTGCCCACAATGTGAGAAAGAATTAGGGGCACAACGCCAATTCGAACTAAAACACATTTGCCGACTCAACGTGCGACAAACTTCTATATATTCTGGACTATCAGGCTGAGAAAAATGTATTTAACAACATGTATGTAAGCCTTCAGGGCATTCACACATGCTGTTAAAAGAAAAAAATCCGGCCTCCTCCTACCCCTTCAGCCGGCCATTCCATCTCCAGAATTGGTGCATTTTTTAGAAGTGATATCACACCAAAAATTCCTATCATGTAGGTGAAAGATAGGAAAAAGCCTGATGGCCCAGAAAGTACGACGCTCTCGAACGCATTTGGTGTCCATATCTACCTAAATGTGATTCTCCATGATCCGACTGGGGCGTAGCGCGCCACATTCCTCTTCATCCTACGGAGGCGCGTTCTTCTGGTACCAATATTAGTATACTATTCCTCTTCTTCCTACAAGAAATAACCCATTCTTTGCCCACAATGTGAGAAAGAATTAGGGGCACAACGCCAATTCGAACTAAAACACATTTGCCAAACTCAACGTGCGACAAACTTCTATATATTCTGGACTATCAGGCTGAGAAAAATATATTTAACAACATGTATGTAAGCCTTCAGGGCATTCACACATGCTGTTAAAAGAAAAAAATCCGGCCTCCTCCTACCCCTTCAGCCGGCCATTCCATCTCCAGAATTGGTGCATTTTTTAGAAGTGTTATCACATCAAAAATTCCTATCTTGTAGGTGAAAGATAGGATAGTGCCTGATGGCCCAGAAAGTACGACGCTCTCGAATGCAATTAGTGTCCATATCTACCTAAATGTGATTCTCCATGATCCGACTGGGGCGTAGCGCGCCACATTCCTCTTCATCCTACGGAGGCGCGTTCTTCTGGTACCAATATTAGTACACTATTCCTCTTCTTCCTACAAGAAATTACCCATTCTTTGCCCACAATGTGGGAAAGAATTAGGGGCACAACGCCAATTCGAACTGAAACACATTCGCCGACTCAACGTGCGACAAACTTCTATATTTTCTGGACTAACAGGCTGAGAAAAATGTATTTAACAACATGTATGTAAGCCTTCAGGACATTCACACATGCTGTTAAAAGAAAAAAATCTGGCCTCCTCCTACCCCTTCAGCCGGCCATTCCATCTCCAGAATTGGTGCATTTTTTAGAAGTGTTATCACACTAAAAATTCCTATCATGTAGGTGAAAGATAGGAAAGTGCCTGATGGCCCAGAAAGTACGACGCTCTCGAACGCAATTGGTGTCCATATCTACCTAAATGTGATTCTCCATGATCCGACTGGGGCGTAGCGCGCCACATTCCTCTTCATCCTACGGAGGCGCGTTCTTCTGGTACCAATATTAGTACACTATTCCTCTTCTTCCTACAACAAATTACCCATTCTTTGCCCACAATGTGAGAAAGAATTAGGGGCACAACGCCAATTCGAACTGAAACACATTCGCTGACTCAACTTGCGACAAACTTTTATATATTCTGGACTATCAGGCTGAGAAAAATGTATTTAACAACATGTATATAAGCCTTCAGGACATTCACACATGCTGTTAAAAGAAAAAAATCCGGCCTCCTCCTACCCCTTCAGCCGGCCATTCCATCTCCAGAATTGGTGCATTTTTTAGAAGTGTTATCACACCAAAAATTCCTATCATGTAGGTGAAAGATAGGAAAGTGCCTGATGGCCCAGAAAGTACGACGCTCTCGAACGCAATTGGTGTCCATATCTACCTAACTGTGATTCTCCATGATCCGACTGGGGCGTAGCGCGCCACATTCCTCTTCATCCTACGGAGGCGCGTTCTTCTGGTACCAATATTAGTATACTATTCCTCTTCTTCCTACAAGAAATTACCCATTCTTTGCCCACAATGTGAGAAAGAATTAGGGGCACAACGCCAATTCGAACTAAAACGCATTTGCCGACTCAACGTGCGACCAACTTCTATATATTCTGGACTATCAGGCTGAGAAAAATGTATTTAACAACATGTATGTAAGCCTTCAGGGCATTCACACATGCTGTTAAAAGAAAAAAATCCGGCCTCCTCCTACCCCTTCAGCCGGCCATTCCATCTCCAGAATTGGTGCATTTTTTAGAAGTGTTATCACATCAAAAATTCCTATCTTGTAGGTGAAAGATAGGATAGTGCCTGATGGCCCAGAAAGTACGACGCTCTCGAACGCAATTAGTGTCCATATCTACCTAAATGTTATTCTCCATGATCCGACTGGGGCGTAGCGCGCCACATTCCTCTTCATCCTACGGAGGCACGTTCTTCTGGTACCAATATTAGTACACTATTCCTCTTCTTCCTACAAGAAATTACCCATTCTTTGCCCACAATGTGGGAAAGAATTAGGGGCACAACGCCAATTCGAACTGAAACACATTCGCCGACTCAACTTGTGACAAACTTCTATAAATTCTGGACTATCAGGCTGAGAAAAATGTATTTAACAACATGTATATAAGCCTTCAGGACATTTACACATGCTGTTAAAAGAAAAAAATCCGGCCTCCTCCTACCCCTTCAGCCGGCCATTCCATCTCCTGAATTGGTGCATTTTTTAGAAGTGTTATCACATCAAAAATTCCTATCATGTAGGTGAAAGATAGGAAGGTGCCTGATGGCCCAGAAAGTACGACGCTCTCGAACGCAATTGGTGTCCATATCTACCTAAATGTGATTCTCCATGATCCGACCAGGGGGTAGCGCGCCACATTCCTCTTCATCCTACGGAGGCGCGTTCTTCTGGTACCAATATTAGTATACTATTCCTCTTCTTCCTACAAGAAATTACCCATTCTTTGCCCACAATGTGAGAAAGAATTAGGGGCACAACGCCAATTCGAACTAAAACACATTTGCAGACTCAACGTGCGACAAACTTCTATATATTCTGGACTATCAGGCAGAGAAAAATGTATTTAACAACATGTATGTAAGCCTTCAGGGCATTCACACATGCTGTTAAAAGAAAAAAATCCGGCCTCCTCCTACCCCTTCAGCCGGCCATTCCATCTCCAGAATTGGTGCATTTTTTAGAAGTGTTATCACATCAAAAATTCCTATCTTGTAGGTGAAAGATAGGATAGTGCCTGATGGCCCAGAAAGTACGACGCTCTCGAACGCAATTAGTGTCCATATCTACCTAAATGTTATTCTCCATGATCCGACTGGGGCGTAGCGCGCCACATTCCTCTTCATCCTACGGAGGCACGTTCTTCTGGTACCAATATTAGTACACTATTCCTCTTCTTCCTACAAGAAATTACCCATTCTTTGCCCACAATGTGGGAAAGAATTAGGGGCACAACGCCAATTCGAACTGAAACACATTCGCCGACTCAACTTGTGACAAACTTCTATAAATTCTGGACTATCAGGCTGAGAAAAATGTATTTAACAACATGTATATAAGCCTTCAGGACATTTACACATGCTGTTAAAAGAAAAAAATCCGGCCTCCTCCTACCCCTTCAGCCGGCCATTCCATCTCCTGAATTGGTGCATTTTTTAGAAGTGTTATCACATCAAAAATTCCTATCATGTAGATGAAAGATAGGATAGTGCCTGATTGCCCATAAAGTACAACGCTCTCGAACGCAATTGGTGTCTATATCTACCTAAATGTGATTCTCCATGATCCGACTGGGGCGTAGCGTGCCCCATTTCTCTTCATCCTACGGAGGCGCGTTCTTCTGGTACCAATAGAGGTACACTATTCCTCTTCTTCCTACGACAAATTACCCATTCTTTGCCCACAATGTGAGAAAGAATTAGGGGCACAACGCCAATTCGAACTAAAACACATTTGCCGACTCAACGTGCGACAAACTTCTATATATTCTGGACTATCAGGCTGAGAAAAATGTATTTAACAACATGTATGTAAGCCTTCAGGGCATTCACACATGCTGTTAAAAGAAAAAAATCCGGCCTCCTCCTACCCCTTCAGCCGGCCATTCCATCTCCAGAATTGGTGCATTTTTTAGAAGTGATATCACACCAAAAATTCCTATCATGTAGGTGAAAGATAGGAAAAAGCCTGATGGCCCAGAAAGTACGACGCTCTCGAACGCATTTGGTGTCCATATCTACCTAAATGTGATTCTCCATGATCCGACTGGGGCGTAGCGCGCCACATTCCTCTTCATCCTACGGAGGCGCGTTCTTCTGGTACCAATATTAGTATACTATTCCTCTTCTTCCTACAAGAAATTACCCATTCTTTGCCCACAATGTGGGAAAGAATTAGGGGCACAACGCCAATTCGAACTGAAACACATTCGCCGACTCAACTTGTGACAAACTTCTATAAATTCTGGACTATCAGGCTGAGAAAAATGTATTTAACAACATGTATATAAGCCTTCAGGACATTTACACATGCTGTTAAAAGAAAAAAATCCGGCCTCCTCCTACCCCTTCAGCCGGCCATTCCATCTCCTGAATTGGTGCATTTTTTAGAAGTGTTATCACATCAAAAATTCCTATCATGTAGGTGAAAGATAGGAAGGTGCCTGATGGCCCAGAAAGTACGACGCTCTCGAACGCAATTGGTGTCCATATCTACCTAAATGTGATTCTCCATGATCCGACCAGGGGGTAGCGCGCCACATTCCTCTTCATCCTACGGAGGCGCGTTCTTCTGGTACCAATATTAGTATACTATTCCTCTTCTTCCTACAAGAAATTACCCATTCTTTGCCCACAATGTGAGAAAGAATTAGGGGCACAACGCCAATTCGAACTAAAACACATTTGCAGACTCAACGTGCGACAAACTTCTATATATTCTGGACTATCAGGCAGAGAAAAATGTATTTAACAACATGTATGTAAGCCTTCAGGGCATTCACACATGCTGTTAAAAGAAAAAAATCCGGCCTCCTCCTACCCCTTCAGCCGGCCATTCCATCTCCAGAATTGGTGCATTTTTTAGAAGTGTTATCACATCAAAAATTCCTATCTTGTAGGTGAAAGATAGGATAGTGCCTGATGGCCCAGAAAGTACGACGCTCTCGAACGCAATTAGTGTCCATATCTACCTAAATGTTATTCTCCATGATCCGACTGGGGCGTAGCGCGCCACATTCCTCTTCATCCTACGGAGGCACGTTCTTCTGGTACCAATATTAGTACACTATTCCTCTTCTTCCTACAAGAAATTACCCATTCTTTGCCCACAATGTGGGAAAGAATTAGGGGCACAACGCCAATTCGAACTGAAACACATTCGCCGACTCAACTTGTGACAAACTTCTATAAATTCTGGACTATCAGGCTGAGAAAAATGTATTTAACAACATGTATATAAGCCTTCAGGACATTTACACATGCTGTTAAAAGAAAAAAATCCGGCCTCCTCCTACCCCTTCAGCCGGCCATTCCATCTCCTGAATTGGTGCATTTTTTAGAAGTGTTATCACATCAAAAATTCCTATCATGTAGATGAAAGATAGGATAGTGCCTGATTGCCCATAAAGTACAACGCTCTCGAACGCAATTGGTGTCTATATCTACCTAAATGTGATTCTCCATGATCCGACTGGGGCGTAGCGTGCCCCATTTCTCTTCATCCTACGGAGGCGCGTTCTTCTGGTACCAATAGAGGTACACTATTCCTCTTCTTCCTACGACAAATTACCCATTCTTTGCCCACAATGTGAGAAAGAATTAGGGGCACAACGCCAATTCGAACTAAAACACATTTGCCGACTCAACGTGCGACAAACTTCTATATATTCTGGACTATCAGGCTGAGAAAAATGTATTTAACAACATGTATGTAAGCCTTCAGGGCATTCACACATGCTGTTAAAAGAAAAAAATCCGGCCTCCTCCTACCCCTTCAGCCGGCCATTCCATCTCCAGAATTGGTGCATTTTTTAGAAGTGTTATCACATCAAAAATTCCTATCTTGTAGGTGAAAGATAGGATAGTGCCTGATGGCCCAGAAAGTACGACGCTCTCGAATGCAATTAGTGTCCATATCTACCTAAATGTGATTCTCCATGATCCGACTGGGGCGTAGCGCGCCACATTCCTCTTCATCCTACGGAGGCGCGTTCTTCTGGTACCAATATTAGTACACTATTCCTCTTCTTCCTACAAGAAATTACCCATTCTTTGCCCACAATGTGGGAAAGAATTAGGGGCACAACGCCAATTCGAACTGAAACACATTCGCCGACTCAACGTGCGACAAACTTCTATATTTTCTGGACTAACAGGCTGAGAAAAATGTATTTAACAACATGTATGTAAGCCTTCAGGACATTCACACATGCTGTTAAAAGAAAAAAATCTGGCCTCCTCCTACCCCTTCAGCCGGCCATTCCATCTCCAGAATTGGTGCATTTTTTAGAAGTGTTATCACACCAAAAATTCCTATCATGTAGGTGAAAGATAGGAAAGTGCCTGATGGCCCAGAAAGTACGACGCTCTCGAACGCAATTGGTGTCCATATCTACCTAACTGTGACTCTCCATGATCCGACTGGGGCGTAGCGCGCCACATTCCTCTTCATCCTACGGAGGCGCGTTCTTCTGGTACCAATATTAGTATACTATTCCTCTTCTTCCTACAAGAAATTACCCATTCTTTGCCCACAATGTGAGAAAGAATTAGGGGCACAACGCCAATTCGAACTAAAACGCATTTGCCGACTCAACGTGCGACCAACTTCTATATATTCTGGACTATCAGGCTGAGAAAAATGTATTTAACAACATGTATGTAAGCCTTCAGGGCATTCACACATGCTGTTAAAAGAAAAAAATCCGGCCTCCTCCTACCCCTTCAGCCGGCCATTCCATCTCCAGAATTGGTGCATTTTTTAGAAGTGTTATCACACCAAAAATTCCTATCATGTAGGTGAAAGATAGGAAAGTGCCTGATGGCCCAGAAAGTACGACGCTCTCGAACGCAATTGGTGTCTATATCTACCTAAATGTGATTCTCCATGATCCGACTGGGGCGTAGCGCGCCCCATTCCTCTTCATCCTACGGAGGCGCGTTCTTCTGGTACCAATATTAGTACACTATTCCTCTTCTTCCTACAAGAAATTACCCATTCTTTGCCCACAATGTGGGAAAGAATTAGGGGCACAACGCCAATTCGAACTGAAACACATTCGCCGACTCAACGTGCGACAAACTTCTATATTTTCTGGACTAACAGGCAGAGAAAAATGTATTTAACAACATGTATGTAAGCCTTCAGGACATTCACACATGCTGTTAAAAGAAAAAAATCTGGCCTCCTCCTACCCCTTCAGCCGGCCATTCCATCTCCAGAATTGGTGCATTTTTTAGAAGTGTTATCACACCAAAAATTCCTATCATGTAGGTGAAAGATAGGAAAGTGCCTGATGGCCCAGAAAGTACGACGCTCTCGAACGCAATTGGTGTCCATATCTACCTAAATGTGATTCTCCATGATCCGACTGGGGCGTAGCGCGCCACATTCCTCTTCATCCTACGGAGGCGCGTTCTTCTGGTACCAATATTAGTACACTATTCCTCTTCTTCCTACAACAAATTACCCATTCTTTGCCCACAATGTGAGAAAGAATTAGGGGCACAACGCCAATTCGAACTGAAACACATTCGCTGACTCAACTTGCGACAAACTTTTATATATTCTGGACTATCAGGCTGAGAAAAATGTATTTAACAACATGTATATAAGCCTTCAGGACATTCACACATGCTGTTAAAAGAAAAAAATCCGGCCTCCTCCTACCCCTTCAGCCGGCCATTCCATCTCCAGAATTGGTGCATTTTTTAGAAGTGTTATCACACCAAAAATTCCTATCATGTAGGTGAAAGATAGGAAAGTGCCTGATGGCCCAGAAAGTACGACGCTCTCGAACGCAATTGGTGTCCATATCTACCTAACTGTGACTCTCCATGATCCGACTGGGGCGTAGCGCGCCACATTCCTCTTCATCCTACGGAGGCGCGTTCTTCTGGTACCAATATTAGTATACTATTCCTCTTCTTCCTACAAGAAATTACCCATTCTTTGCCCACAATGTGAGAAAGAATTAGGGGCACAACGCCAATTCGAACTAAAACGCATTTGCCGACTCAACGTGCGACCAACTTCTATATATTCTGGACTATCAGGCTGAGAAAAATGTATTTAACAACATGTATGTAAGCCTTCAGGGCATTCACACATGCTGTTAAAAGAAAAAAATCTGGCCTCCTCCTACCCCTTCAGCCGGCCATTCCATCTCCAGAATTGGTGCATTTTTTAGAAGTGTTATCACACCAAAAATTCCTATCATGTAGGTGAAAGATAGGAAAGTGCCTGATGGCCCAGAAAGTACGACGCTCTCGAACGCAATTGGTGTCTATATCTACCTAAATGTGATTCTCCATGATCCGACTGGGGCGTAGCGCGCCCCATTCCTCTTCATCCTACGGAGGCGCGTTCTTCTGGTACCAATAGAGGTACACTATTCCTCTTCTTCCTACAACAAATTACCCATTCTTTGCCCACAATGTGAGAAAGAATTAGGGGCACAACGCCAATTCGAACTAAAACGCATTTTCCGACTCAACATGTGACAAACTTCTATATATTCTGGACTATCAGGCTGAGAAAAATGTATTTAACAACATGTATGTAAGCCTTCAGGGCATTCACACATGCTGTTTAAAGAAAAAAATCCGGCCTCCTCCTACCCCTTCAGCCGGCCATTCCATCTCGAGAATTGGTGCATTTTTTAGAAGTGTTATCACACCAAAAATTCCTATCATGTAGGTGAAAGATAGGAAAGTGCCTGATGGCCCAGAAAGTACGACGCTCTCGAACGCAATTGGTGTCTATATCTACCTAAATGTGATTCTCCATGATCCGACTGGGGCGTAGCGCGCCCCATTCCTCTTCATCCTACGGAGGCGCGTTCTTCTGGTACCAATAGAGGTACACTATTCCTCTTCTTCCTACAACAAATTACCCATTCTTTGCCCACAATGTGAGAAAGAATTAGGGGCACAACGCCAATTCGAACTAAAACGCATTTTCCGACTCAACATGTGACAAACTTCTATATATTCTGGACTATCAGGCTGAGAAAAATGTATTTAACAACATGTATGTAAGCCTTCAGGGCATTCACACATGCTGTTTAAAGAAAAAAATCCGGCCTCCTCCTACCCCTTCAGCCGGCCATTCCATCTCGAGAATTGGTGCATTTTTTAGAAGTGTTATCACACCAAAAATTCCTATCATGTAGGTGAAAGATAGGAAAGTGCCTGATGGCCCAGAAAGTACGACGCTCTCGAACGCAATTGGTGCCCATATCTACCTAAATGTGATTCTCCATGATCCGACTGGGGCGTAGCGCGCCACATTCCTCTTCATCCTACGGAGGCGCGTTCTTCTGGTACCAATATTAGTACACTATTCCTCTTCTTCCTACAAGAAATTACCCATTCTTTGCCCACAATGTGGGAAAGAATTAGGGGCAGAACGCCAATTCGAACTGAAACACATTCGCCGACTCAACTTGTGACAAACTTCTATAAATTCTGGACTATCAGGCTGAGAAAAATGTATTTAACAACATGTATATAAGCCTTCAGGACATTCACACATGCTGTTAAAAGAAAAAAATCCGGCCTCCTCCTACCCCTTCAGCCGGCCATTCCATCTCCAGAATTGGTGCATTTTTTAGAAGTGTTATCACACCAAAAATTCCTATCATGTAGGTGAAAGATAGGAAAGTGCCTGATGGCCCAGAAAGTACGACGCTCTCGAACGCAATTGGTGTCCATATCTACCTAAATGTGATTCTCCATGATCCGACTGGGGCGTAGCGCGCCACATTCCTCTTCATCCTATGGAGGCGCGTTCTTCTGGTACCAATATTAGTATACTATTCCTCTTCTTCCTACAAGAAATTACCCATTCTTTGCCCACAATGTGAGAAAGATTTAGGGGCACAACGCCAATTCGAACTAAAACACATTTGCCGACTCAACATGCGATAAACTTCTATATATTCTGGACTATCAGGCTGAAAAAAATGTATTTAACAACATGTATGTAAGCCTTCAGGGCATTCACACATGCTGTTAAAAGAAAAAAATCCGGCCTCCTCCTACCCCTTCAGCCGGCCATTCCATCTCCAGAATTGGTGCATTTTTTAGAAGTGTTATCACATCAAAAATTCCTATCTTGTAGGTGAAAGATAGGATAGTGCCTGATGGCCCAGAAAGTACGACGCTCTCGAACGCAATTGGTGTCCATATCTACCTAAATGTGATTCTCCATGATCCGACTGGGGCGTAGCGCGCCACATTCCTCTTCATCCTACGGAGGCGCGTTCTTCTGGTACCAATATTAGTATACTATTCCTCTTCTTCCTACAAGAAATTACCCATTCTTTGCCCACAATGTGAGAAAGAATTAGGGGCACAACGCCAATTCGAACTAAAACGCATTTTCCGACTCAACATGTGACAAACTTCTATATATTCTGGACTATCAGGCTGAGAAAAATGTATTTAACAACATGTATGTAAGCCTTCAGGACATTTACACATGCTGTTAAAAGAAAAAAATCCGGCCTCCTCCTACCCCTTCAGCCGGCCATTCCATCTCCTGAATTGGTGCATTTTTTAGAAGTGTTATCACATCAAAAATTCCTATCATGTAGGTGAAAGATAGGAAGGTGCCTGATGGCCCAGAAAGTACGACGCTCTCGAACGCAATTGGTGTCCATATCTACCTAAATGTGATTCTCCATGATCCGACCAGGGGGTAGCGCGCCACATTCCTCTTCATCCTACGGAGGCGCGTTCTTCTGGTACCAATATTAGTATACTATTCCTCTTCTTCCTACAAGAAATTACCCATTCTTTGCCCACAATGTGAGAAAGAATTAGGGGCACAACGCCAATTCGAACTAAAACACATTTACCGACTCAACGTGCGACAAACTTCTATATATTCTGGACTATCAGGCTGAGAAAAATGTATTTAACAACATGTATGTAAGCCTTCAGGGCATTCACACATGCTGTTAAAAGAAAAAAATCCGGCCTCCTCCTACCCCTTCAGCCGGCCATTCCATCTCCAGAATTGGTGCATTTTTTAGAAGTGTTATCACATCAAAAATTCCTATCTTGTAGGTGAAAGATAGGATAGTGCTTGACGGCCCAGAAAGTACGACGCTCTCGAACGCAATTAGTGTCCATATCTACCTAAATGTTATTCTCCATGATCCGACTGGGGCGTAGCGCGCCACATTCCTCTTCATCCTACGGAGGCACGTTCTTCTGGTACCAATATTAGTACACTATTCCTCTTCTTCCTACAAGAAATTACCCATTCTTTGCCCACAATGTGGGAAAGAATTAGGGGCACAACGCCAATTCGAACTGAAACACATTCGCCGACTCAACTTGTGACAAACTTCTATAAATTCTGGACTATCAGGCTGAGAAAAATGTATTTAACAACATGTATATAAGCCTTCAGGACATTTACACATGCTGTTAAAAGAAAAAAATCCGGCCTCCTCCTACCCCTTCAGCCGGCCATTCCATCTCCTGAATTGGTGCATTTTTTAGAAGTGTTATCACATCAAAAATTCCTATCATGTAGATGAAAGATAGGATAGTGCCTGATGGCCCAGAAAGTACGACGCTCTCGAACGCAATTGGTGTCTATATCTACCTAAATGTGATTCTCCATGATCCGACTGGGGCGTAGCGTGCCCCATTTCTCTTCATCCTACGGAGGCGCGTTCTTCTGGTACCAATAGAGGTACACTATTCCTCTTCTTCCTACGACAAATTACCCATTCTTTGCCCACAATGTGAGAAAGAATTAGGGGCACAACGCCAATTCGAACTAAAACACATTTGCCGACTCAACGTGCGACAAACTTCTATATATTCTGGACTATCAGGCTGAGAAAAATTTATTTAACAACATGTATGTAAGCCTTCAGGGCATTCACACATGCTGTTAAAAGAAAAAAATCCGGCCTCCTCCTACCCCTTCAGCCGGCCATTCCATCTCCAGAATTGGTGCATTTTTTAGAAGTGATATCACACCAAAAATTCCTATCATGTAGGTGAAAGATAGGAAAAAGCCTGATGGCCCAGAAAGTACGACGCTCTCGAACGCATTTGGTGTCCATATCTACCTAAATGTGATTCTCCATGATCCGACTGGGGCGTAGCGCGCCACATTCCTCTTCATCCTACGGAGGCGCGTTCTTCTGGTACCAATATTAGTATACTATTCCTCTTCTTCCTACAAGAAATAACCCATTCTTTGCCCACAATGTGAGAAAGAATTAGGGGCACAACGCCAATTCGAACTAAAACACATTTGCCAACTCAACGTGCGACAAACTTCTATATATTCTGGACTATCAGGCTGAGAAAAATATATTTAACAACATGTATGTAAGCCTTCAGGGCATTCACACATGCTGTTAAAAGAAAAAAATCCGGCCTCCTCCTACCCCTTCAGCCGGCCATTCCATCTCCAGAATTGGTGCATTTTTTAGAAGTGTTATCACATCAAAAATTCCTATCTTGTAGGTGAAAGATAGGATAGTGCCTGATGGCCCAGAAAGTATGACGCTCTCGAATGCAATTAGTGTCCATATCTACCTAAATGTGATTCTCCATGATCCGACTGGGGCGTAGCGCGCCACATTCCTCTTCATCCTACGGAGGCGCGTTCTTCTGGTACCAATATTAGTACACTATTCCTCTTCTTCCTACAAGAAATTACCCATTCTTTGCCCACAATGTGGGAAAGAATTAGGGGCACAACGCCAATTCGAACTGAAACACATTCGCCGACTCAACGTGCGACAAACTTCTATATTTTCTGGACTAACAGGCTGAGAAAAATGTATTTAACAACATGTATGTAAGCCTTCAGGGCATTCACACATGCTGTTAAAAGAAAAAAATCCGGCCTCCTCCTACCCCTTCAGCCGGCCATTCCATCTCCAGAATTGGTGCATTTTTTAGAAGTGTTATCACATCAAAAATTCCTATCTTGTAGGTGAAAGATAGGATAGTGCCTGATGGCCCAGAAAGTACGACGCTCTCGAACGCAATTAGTGTCCATATCTACCTAAATGTTATTCTCCATGATCCGACTGGGGCGTAGCGCGCCACATTCCTCTTCATCCTACGGAGGCACGTTCTTCTGGTACCAATATTAGTACACTATTCCTCTTCTTCCTACAAGAAATTACCCATTCTTTGCCCACAATGTGGGAAAGAATTAGGGGCACAACGCCAATTCGAACTGAAACACATTCGCAGACTCAACTTGTGACAAACTTCTATAAATTCTGGACTATCAGGCTGAGAAAAATGTATTTAACAACATGTATATAAGCCTTCAGGACATTTACACATGCTGTTAAAAGAAAAAAATCCGGCCTCCTCCTACCCCTTCAGCCGGCCATTCCATCTCCTGAATTGGTGCATTTTTTAGAAGTGTTATCACATCAAAAATTCCTATCATGTAGGTGAAAGATAGGAAGGTGCCTGATGGCCCAGAAAGTACGACGCTCTCGAACGCAATTGGTGTCCATATCTACCTAAATGTGATTCTCCATGATCCGACCAGGGGGTAGCGCGCCACATTCCTCTTCATCCTACGGAGGCGCGTTCTTCTGGTACCAATATTAGTATACTATTCCTCTTCTTCCTACAAGAAATTACCCATTCTTTGCCCACAATGTGAGAAAGAATTAGGGGCACAACGCCAATTCGAACTAAAACACATTTGCCGACTCAACGTGCGACAAACTTCTATATATTCTGGACTATCAGGCTGAGAAAAATGTATTTAACAACATGTATGTAAGCCTTCAGGGCATTCACACATGCTGTTAAAAGAAAAAAATCCGGCCTCCTCCTACCCCTTCAGCCGGCCATTCCATCTCCAGAATTGGTGCATTTTTTAGAAGTGTTATCACATCAAAAATTCCTATCTTGTAGGTGAAAGATAGGATAGTGCTTGACGGCCCAGAAAGTACGACGCTCTCGAACGCAATTAGTGTCCATATCTACCTAAATGTTATTCTCCATGATCCGACTGGGGCGTAGCGCGCCACATTCCTCTTCATCCTACGGAGGCACGTTCTTCTGGTACCAATATTAGTACACTATTCCTCTTCTTCCTACAAGAAATTACCCATTCTTTGCCCACAATGTGGGAAAGAATTAGGGGCACAACGCCAATTCGAACTGAAACACATTCGCCGACTCAACTTGTGACAAACTTCTATAAATTCTGGACTATCAGGCTGAGAAAAATGTATTTAACAACATGTATATAAGCCTTCAGGACATTTACACATGCTGTTAAAAGAAAAAAATCCGGCCTCCTCCTACCCCTTCAGCCGGCCATTCCATCTCCTGAATTGGTGCATTTTTTAGAAGTGTTATCACATCAAAAATTCCTATCATGTAGATGAAAGATAGGATAGTGCCTGATGGCCCAGAAAGTACGACGCTCTCGAACGCAATTGGTGTCTATATCTACCTAAATGTGATTCTCCATGATCCGACTGGGGCGTAGCGTGCCCCATTTCTCTTCATCCTACGGAGGCGCGTTCTTCTGGTACCAATAGAGGTACACTATTCCTCTTCTTCCTACGACAAATTACCCATTCTTTGCCCACAATGTGAGAAAGAATTAGGGGCACAACGCCAATTCGAACTAAAACACATTTGCCGACTCAACGTGCGACAAACTTCTATATATTCTGGACTATCAGGCTGAGAAAAATGTATTTAACAACATGTATGTAAGCCTTCAGGGCATTCACACATGCTGTTAAAAGAAAAAAATCCGGCCTCCTCCTACCCCTTCAGCCGGCCATTCCATCTCCAGAATTGGTGCATTTTTTAGAAGTGATATCACACCAAAAATTCCTATCATGTAGGTGAAAGATAGGAAAAAGCCTGATGGCCCAGAAAGTACGACGCTCTCGAACGCATTTGGTGTCCATATCTACCTAAATGTGATTCTCCATGATCCGACTGGGGCGTAGCGCGCCACATTCCTCTTCATCCTACGGAGGCGCGTTCTTCTGGTACCAATATTATTATACTATTCCTCTTCTTCCTACAAGAAATAACCCATTCTTTGCCCACAATGTGAGAAAGAATTAGGGGCACAACGCCAATTCGAACTAAAACACATTTGCCAAACTCAACGTGCGACAAACTTCTATATATTCTGGACTATCAGGCTGAGAAAAATATATTTAACAACATGTATGTAAGCCTTCAGGGCATTCACACATGCTGTTAAAAGAAAAAAATCCGGCCTCCTCCTACCCCTTCAGCCGGCCATTCCATCTCCAGAATTGGTGCATTTTTTAGAAGTGTTATCACATCAAAAATTCCTATCTTGTAGGTGAAAGATAGGATAGTGCCTGATGGCCCAGAAAGTACGACGCTCTCGAATGCAATTAGTGTCCATATCTACCTAAATGTGATTCTCCATGATCCGACTGGGGCGTAGCGCGCCACATTCCTCTTCATCCTACGGAGGCGCGTTCTTCTGGTACCAATATTAGTACACTATTCCTCTTCTTCCTACAAGAAATTACCCATTCTTTGCCCACAATGTGGGAAAGAATTAGGGGCACAACGCCAATTCGAACTGAAACACATTCGCCGACTCAACGTGCGACAAACTTCTATATTTTCTGGACTAACAGGCTGAGAAAAATGTATTTAACAACATGTATGTAAGCCTTCAGGACATTCACACATGCTGTTAAAAGAAAAAAATCTGGCCTCCTCCTACCCCTTCAGCCGGCCATTCCATCTCCAGAATTGGTGCATTTTTTAGAAGTGTTATCACACCAAAAATTCCTATCATGTAGGTGAAAGATAGGAAAGTGCCTGATGGCCCAGAAAGTACGACGCTCTCGAACGCAATTGGTGTCCATATCTACCTAAATGTGATTCTCCATGATCCGACTGGGGCGTAGCGCGCCACATTCCTCTTCATCCTACGGAGGCGCGTTCTTCTGGTACCAATATTAGTACACTATTCCTCTTCTTCCTACAACAAATTACCCATTCTTTGCCCACAATGTGAGAAAGAATTAGGGGCACAACGCCAATTCGAACTGAAACACATTCGCTGACTCAACTTGCGACAAACTTTTATATATTCTGGACTATCAGGCTGAGAAAAATGTATTTAACAACATGTATATAAGCCTTCAGGACATTCACACATGCTGTTAAAAGAAAAAAATCCGGCCTCCTCCTACCCCTTCAGCCGGCCATTCCATCTCCAGAATTGGTGCATTTTTTAGAAGTGTTATCACACCAAAAATTCCTATCATGTAGGTGAAAGATAGGAAAGTGCCTGATGGCCCAGAAAGTACGACGCTCTCGAACGCAATTGGTGTCCATATCTACCTAACTGTGATTCTCCATGATCCGACTGGGGCGTAGCGCGCCACATTCCTCTTCATCCTACGGAGGCGCGTTCTTCTGGTACCAATATTAGTATACTATTCCTCTTCTTCCTACAAGAAATTACCCATTCTTTGCCCACAATGTGAGAAAGAATTAGGGGCACAACGCCAATTCGAACTAAAACGCATTTGCCGACTCAACGTGCGACCAACTTCTATATATTCTGGACTATCAGGCTGAGAAAAATGTATTTAACAACATGTATGTAAGCCTTCAGGGCATTCACACATGCTGTTAAAAGAAAAAAATCCGGCCTCCTCCTACCCCTTCAGCCGGCCATTCCATCTCCAGAATTGGTGCATTTTTTAGAAGTGTTATCACACCAAAAATTCCTATCATGTAGGTGAAAGATAGGAAGGTGCCTGATGGCCCAGAAAGTACGACGCTCTCGAACGCAATTGGTGTCCATATCTACCTAAATGTGATTCTCCATGATCCGACCAGGGGGTAGCGCGCCACATTCCTCTTCATCCTACGGAGGCGCGTTCTTCTGGTACCAATATTAGTATACTATTCCTCTTCTTCCTACAAGAAATTACCCATTCTTTGCCCACAATGTGAGAAAGAATTAGGGGCACAACGCCAATTCGAACTAAAACACATTTGCCGACTCAACGTGCGACAAACTTCTATATATTCTGGACTATCAGGCTGAGAAAAATGTATTTAACAACATGTATGTAAGCCTTCAGGGCATTCACACATGCTGTTAAAAGAAAAAAATCCGGCCTCCTCCTACCCCTTCAGCCGGCCATTCCATCTCCAGAATTGGTGCATTTTTTAGAAGTGTTATCACATCAAAAATTCCTATCTTGTAGGTGAAAGATAGGATAGTGCCTGATGGCCCAGAAAGTACGACGCTCTCGAACGCAATTAGTGTCCATATCTACCTAAATGTTATTCTCCATGATCCGACTGGGGCGTAGCGCGCCACATTCCTCTTCATCCTACGGAGGCACGTTCTTCTGGTACCAATATTAGTACACTATTCCTCTTCTTCCTACAACAAATTACCCATTCTTTGCCCACAATGTGGGAAAGAATTAGGGGCACAACGCCAATTCGAACTGAAACACATTCGCCGACTCAACTTGTGACAAACTTCTATAAATTCTGGACTATCAGGCTGAGAAAAATGTATTTAACAACATGTATATAAGCCTTCAGGACATTCACACATGCTGTTAAAATAAAATAATCCGGCCTCCTCCTACCCCTTCAGCCGGCCATTCCATCTCCAGAATTGGTGCATTTTTTAGAAGTGTTATCACATCAAAAATTCCTATAATGTAGGTGAAAGATAGGAAAGTGCCTGATGGCCCAGAAAGTACGACGCTCTCGAACGCAATTGGTGCCCATATCTACCTAAATGTGATTCTCCATGATCCGACTGGGGCGTAGCGCGCCACATTCCTCTTCATCCTACGGAGGCACGTTCTTCTGGTACCAATATTAGTACACTATTCCTCTTCTTCCTACAAGAAATTACCCATTCTTTGCCCACAATGTGGGAAAGAATTAGGGGCACAACGCCAATTCGAACTGAAACACATTCGCCGACTCAACTTGTGACAAACTTCTATAAATTCTGGACTATCAGGCTGAGTAAAATGTATTTAACAACATGTATATAAGCCTTCAGGACATTCACACATGCTGTTAAAAGAAAAAAATCCGGCCTCCTCCTACCCCTTCAGCCGGCCATTCAATCTCCAGAATTGGTGCATTTTTTAGAAGTGTTATCACACCAAAAATTCCTATCATGTAGGTGAAAGATAGGAAAGTGCCTGATGGCCCAGAAAGTACGACGCTCTCGAACGCAATTGGTGTCTATATCTACCTAAATGTGATTCTCCATGATCCGACTGGGGCATAGCGCGCCCCATTCCTCTTCATCCTACGGAGGCGCGTTCTTCTGGTACCAATAGAGGTACACTATTCCTCTTCTTCCTACAACAAATTACCCATTCTTTGCCCACAATGTGAGAAAGAATTAGGGGCACAACGCCAATTCGAACTAAAACGCATTTTCCGACTCAACATGTGACAAACTTCTATATATTCTGGACTATCAGGCTGAGAAAAATGTATTTAACAACATGTATGTAAGCCTTCAGGGCATTCACACATGCTGTTAAAAGAAAAAAATCCGGCCTCCTCCTACCCCTTCAGCCGGCCATTCCATCTCGAGAATTGGTGCATTTTTTAGAAGTGTTATCACACCAAAAATTCCTATCATGTAGGTGAAAGATAGGAAAGTGCCTGATGGCCCAGAAAGTACGACGCTCTCGAACGCAATTGGTGCCCATATCTACCTAAATGTGATTCTCCATGATCCGACTGGGGCGTAGCGCGCCACATTCCTCTTCATCCTACGGAGGCGCGTTCTTCTGGTACCAATATTAGTATACTATTCCTCTTCTTCCTACAAGAAATTACCCATTCTTTGCCCACAATGTGAGAAAGAATTAGGGGCACAACGCCAATTCGAACTAAAACGCATTTGCCGACTCAACATGCGACAAACTTCTATATATTCTGGACTATCAGGCTGAGAAAAATGTATTTAACAACATGTATGTAAGCCTTCAGGGCATTCACACATGCTGTTAAAAGAAAAAAATCCGGCCTCCTCCTACCCCTTCAGCCGGCCATTCCATCTCCAGAATTGGTGCATTTTTTAGAAGTGTTATCACATCAAAAATTCCTATCTTGTAGGTGAAAGATAGGATAGTGCCTGATGGCCCAGAAAGTACGACGCTCTCGAACGCAATTGGTGCCCATATCTACCTAAATGTGATTCTCCATGATCCGACTGGGGCGTAGCGCGCCACATTCCTCTTCATCCTACGGAGGCACGTTCTTCTGGTACCAATATTAGTACACTATTCCTCTTCTTCCTACAAGAAATTACCCATTCTTTGCCCACAATGTGGGAAAGAATTAGGGGCACAACGCCAATTCGAACTGAAACACATTCGCCGACTCAACTTGTGACAAACTTCTATAAATTCTGGACTATCAGGCTGAGTAAAATGTATTTAACAACATGTATATAAGCCTTCAGGACATTCACACATGCTGTTAAAAGAAAAAAATCCGGCCTCCTCCTACCCCTTCAGCCGGCCATTCCATCTCCAGAATTGGTGCATTTTTTAGAAGTGTTATCACACCAAAAATTCCTATCATGTAGGTGAAAGATAGGAAAGTGCCTGATGGCCCAGAAAGTACGACGCTCTCGAACGCAATTGGTGTCTATATCTACCTAAATGTGATTCTCCATGATCCGACTGGGGTGTAGCGCGCCCCATTCCTCTTCATCCTACGGAGGCGCGTTCTTCTGGTACCAATAGAGGTACACTATTCCTCTTCTTCCTACAACAAATTACCCATTCTTTGCCCACAATGTGAGAAAGAATTAGGGGCACAACGCCAATTCGAACTAAAACGCATTTTCCGACTCAACATGTGACAAACTTCTATATATTCTGGACTATCAGGCTGAGAAAAATGTATTTAACAACATGTATGTAAGCCTTCAGGGCATTCACACATGCTGTTAAAAGAAAAAAATCCGGCCTCCTCCTACCCCTTCAGCCGGCCATTCCATCTCGAGAATTGGTGCATTTTTTAGAAGTGTTATCACACCAAAAATTCCTATCATGTAGGTGAAAGATAGGAAAGTGCCTGATGGCCCAGAAAGTACGACGCTCTCGAACGCAATTGGTGCCCATATCTACCTAAATGTGATTCTCCATGATCCGACTGGGGCGTAGCGCGCCACATTCCTCTTCATCCTACGGAGGCGCGTTCTTCTGGTACCAATATTAGTACACTATTCCTCTTCTTCCTACAAGAAATTACCCATTCTTTGCCCACAATGTGGGAAAGAATTAGGGGCACAACACCAATTCGAACTGAAACACATTCGCCGACTCAACTTGTGACAAACTTCTATAAATTCTGGACTATCAGGCTGAGAAAAATGTATTTAACAACATGTATATAAGCCTTCAGGACATTCACACATGCTGTTAAAAGAAAAAAATCCGGCCTCCTCCTACCCCTTCAGCCGGCCATTCCATCTCCAGAATTGGTGCATTTTTTAGAAGTGTTATCACACCAAAAATTCCTATCATGTAGGTGAAAGATAGGAAAGTGCCTGATGGCCCAGAAAGTACGACGCTCTCGAACGCAATTGGTGTCCATATCTACCTAAATGTGATTCTCCATGATCCGACTGGGGCGTAGCGCTCCACATTCCTCTTCATCCTACGGAGGCGCGTTCTTCTGGTACCAATATTAGTATACTATTCCTCTTCTTCCTACAAGAAATTACCCATTCTTTGCCCACAATGTGAGAAAGAATTAGGGGCACAACGCCAATTCGAACTAAAACGCATTTGCCGACTCAACATGCGACAAACTTCTATATATTCTGGACTATCAGGCTGAGAAAAATGTATTTAACAACATGTATGTAAGCCTTCAGGGCATTCACACATGCTGTTAAAAGAAAAAAATCCGGCCTCCTCCTACCCCTTCAGCCGGCCATTCCATCTCCAGAATTGGTGCATTTTTTAGAAGTGTTATCACATCAAAAATTCCTATCTTGTAGGTGAAAGATAGGATAGTGCCTGATGGCCCAGAAAGTACGACGCTCTCGAACACAATTAGTGTCCATATCTACCTAAATGTGATTCTCCATGATCCGACTGGGGCGTAGCGCGCCACATTCCTCTTCATCCTACGGAGGCGCGTTCTTCTGGTACCAATATTAGTACACTATTCCTCTTCTTCCTACAACAAATTACCCATTCTTTGCCCACAATGTGGGAAAGAATTAGGGGCACAACGCCAATTCGAACTGAAACACATTCGCCGACTCAACTTGTGACAAACTTCTATAAATTCTGGACTATCAGGCTGAGAAAAATGTATTTAACAACATGTATATAAGCCTTCAGGACATTCACACATGCTGTTAAAAGAAAAAAATCCGGCCTCCTCCTACCCCTTCAGCCGGCCATTCCATCTCCAGAATTGGTGCATTTTTTAGAAGTGTTATCACATCAAAAATTCCTATCATGTAGGTGAAAGATAGGAAAGTGCCTGATGGCCCAGAAAGTACGACGCTCTCGAACGCAATTGGTGCCCATATCTACCTAAATGTGATTCTCCATGATCCGACTGGGGCGTAGCGCGCCACATTCCTCTTCATCCTACGGAGGCACGTTCTTCTGGTACCAATATTAGTACACTATTCCTCTTCTTCCTACAAGAAATTACCCATTCTTTGCCCACAATGTGGGAAAGAATTAGGGGCACAACGCCAATTCGAACTGAAACACATTCGCCGACTCAACTTGTGACAAACTTCTATAAATTCTGGACTATCAGGCTGAGTAAAATGTATTTAACAACATGTATATAAGCCTTCAGGACATTCACACATGCTGTTAAAAGAAAAAAATCCGGCCTCCTCCTACCCCTTCAGCCGGCCATTCCATCTCCAGAATTGGTGCATTTTTTAGAAGTGTTATCACACCAAAAATTCCTATCATGTAGGTGAAAGATAGGAAAGTGCCTGATGGCCCAGAAAGTACGACGCTCTCGAACGCAATTGGTGTCTATATCTACCTAAATGTGATTCTCCATGATCCGACTGGGGCGTAGCGCGCCCCATTCCTCTTCATCCTACGGAGGCGCGTTCTTCTGGTACCAATAGAGGTACACTATTCCTCTTCTTCCTACAACAAATTACCCATTCTTTGCCCACAATGTGAGAAAGAATTAGGGGCACAACGCCAATTCGAACTAAAACGCATTTTCCGACTCAACATGTGACAAACTTCTATATATTCTGGACTATCAGGCTGAGAAAAATGTATTTAACAACATGTATGTAAGCCTTCAGGGCATTCACACATGCTGTTAAAAGAAAAAAATCCGGCCTCCTCCTACCCCTTCAGCCGGCCATTCCATCTCGAGAATTGGTGCATTTTTTAGAAGTGTTATCACACCAAAAATTCCTATCATGTAGGTGAAAGATAGGAAAGTGCCTGATGGCCCAGAAAGTACGACGCTCTCGAACGCAATTGGTGCCCATATCTACCTAAATGTGATTCTCCATGATCCGACTGGGGCGTAGCGCGCCACATTCCTCTTCATCCTACGGAGGCGCGTTCTTCTGGTACCAATATTAGTATACTATTCCTCTTCTTCCTACAAGAAATTACCCATTCTTTGCCCACAATGTGAGAAAGAATTAGGGGCACAACGCCAATTCGAACTAAAACGCATTTGCCGACTCAACATGCGACAAACTTCTATATATTCTGGACTATCAGGCTGAGAAAAATGTATTTAACAACATGTATGTAAGCCTTCAGGGCATTCACACATGCTGTTAAAAGAAAAAAATCCGGCCTCCTCCTACCCCTTCAGCCGGCCATTCCATCTCCAGAATTGGTGCATTTTTTAGAAGTGTTATCACATCAAAAATTCCTATCTTGTAGGTGAAAGATAGGATAGTGCCTGATGGCCCAGAAAGTACGACGCTCTCGAACACAATTAGTGTCCATATCTACCTAAATGTGATTCTCCATGATCCGACTGGGGCGTAGCGCGCCACATTCCTCTTCATCCTACGGAGGCGCGTTCTTCTGGTACCAATATTAGTACACTATTCCTCTTCTTCCTACAACAAATTACCCATTCTTTGCCCACAATGTGGGAAAGAATTAGGGGCACAACGCCAATTCGAACTGAAACACATTCGCCGACTCAACTTGTGACAAACTTCTATAAATTCTGGACTATCAGGCTGAGAAAAATGTATTTAACAACATGTATATAAGCCTTCAGGACATTCACACATGCTGTTAAAAGAAAAAAATCCGGCCTCCTCCTACCCCTTCAGCCGGCCATTCCATCTCCAGAATTGGTGCATTTTTTAGAAGTGTTATCACACCAAAAATTCCTATCATGTAGGTGAAAGATAGGAAAGTGCCTGATGGCCCAGAAAGTACGACGCTCTCGAACGCAATTGGTGTCTATATCTACCTAAATGTGATTCTCCATGATCCGACTGGGGCGTAGCGCGCCCCATTCCTCTTCATCCTACGGAGGCGCGTTCTTCTGGTACCAATAGAGGTACACTATTCCTCTTCTTCCTACAACAAATTACCCATTCTTTGCCCACAATGTGAGAAAGAATTAGGGGCACATCGCCAATTCGAACTAAAACGCATTTTCCGACTCAACATGTGACAAACTTCTATATATTCTGGACTATCAGGCTGAGAAAAATGTATTTAACAACATGTATGTAAGCCTTCAGGGCATTCACACATGCTGTTAAAAGAAAAAAATCCGGCCTCCTCCTACCCCTTCAGCCGGCCATTCCATCTCCAGAATTGGTGCATTTTTTAGAAGTGTTATCACATCAAAAATTCCTATCATGTAGGTGAAAGATAGGAAAGTGCCTGATGGCCCAGAAAGTACGACGCTCTCGAACGCAATTGGTGCCCATATCTACCTAAATGTGATTCTCCATGATCCGACTGGGGCGTAGCGCGCCACATTCCTCTTCATCCTACGGAGGCACGTTCTTCTGGTACCAATATTAGTACACTATTCCTCTTCTTCCTACAAGAAATTACCCATTCTTTGCCCACAATGTGGGAAAGAATTAGGGGCACAACGCCAATTCGAACTGAAACACATTCGCCTACTCAACTTGTGACAAACTTCTATAAATTCTGGACTATCAGGCTGAGTAAAATGTATTTAACAACATGTATATAAGCCTTCAGGACATTCACACATGCTGTTAAAAGAAAAAAATCCGGCCTCCTCCTACCCCTTCAGCCGGCCATTCCATCTCCAGAATTGGTGCATTTTTTAGAAGTGTTATCACATCAAAAATTCCTATCATGTAGGTGAAAGATAGGAAAGTGCCTGATGGCCCAGAAAGTACGACGCTCTCGAACGCAATTGGTGCCCATATCTACCTAAATGTGATTCTCCATGATCCGACTGGGGCGTAGCGCGCCACATTCCTCTTCATCCTACGGAGGCACGTTCTTCTGGTACCAATATTAGTACACTATTCCTCTTCTTCCTACAAGAAATTACCCATTCTTTGCCCACAATGTGGGAAAGAATTAGGGGCACAACGCCAATTCGAACTGAAACACATTCGCCTACTCAACTTGTGACAAACTTCTATAAATTCTGGACTATCAGGCTGAGTAAAATGTATTTAACAACATGTATATAAGCCTTCAGGACATTCACACATGCTGTTAAAAGAAAAAAATCCGGCCTCCTCCTACCCCTTCAGCCGGCCATTCCATCTCCAGAATTGGTGCATTTTTTAGAAGTGTTATCACACCAAAAATTCCTATCATGTAGGTGAAAGATAGGAAAGTGCCTGATGGCCCAGAAAGTACGACGCTCTCGAACGCAATTGGTGCCCATATCTACCTAAATGTGATTCTCCATGATCCGACTGGGGCGTAGCGCGCCACATTCCTCTTCATCCTACGGAGGCGCGTTCTTCTGGTACCAATATTAGTATACTATTCCTCTTCTTCCTACAAGAAATTACCCATTCTTTGCCCACAATGTGAGAAAGAATTAGGGGCACAACGCCAATTGGAACTAAAACGCATTTGCCGACTCAACATGCGACAAACTTCTATATATTCTGGACTATCAGGCTGAGAAAAATGTATTTAACAACATGTATGTAAGCCTTCAGGGCATTCACACATGCTGTTAAAAGAAAAAAATCCGGCCTCCTCCTACCCCTTCAGCCGGCCATTCCATCTCCAGAATTGGTGCATTTTTTAGAAGTGTTATCACATCAAAAATTCCTATCTTGTAGGTGAAAGATAGGATAGTGCCTGATGGCCCAGAAAGTACGACGCTCTCGAACACAATTAGTGTCCATATCTACCTAAATGTGATTCTCCATGATCCGACTGGGGCGTAGCGCGCCACATTCCTCTTCATCCTACGGAGGCGCGTTCTTCTGGTACCAATATTAGTACACTATTCCTCTTCTTCCTACAACAAATTACCCATTCTTTGCCCACAATGTGGGAAAGAATTAGGGGCACAACGCCAATTCGAACTGAAACACATTCGCCGACTCAACTTGTGACAAACTTCTATAAATTCTGGACTATCAGGCTGAGAAAAATGTATTTAACAACATGTATATAAGCCTTCAGGACATTCACACATGCTGTTAAAAGAAAAAAATCCGGCCTCCTCCTACCCCTTCAGCCGGCCATTCCATCTCCAGAATTGGTGCATTTTTTAGAAGTGTTATCACATCAAAAATTCCTATCATGTAGGTGAAAGATAGGAAAGTGCCTGATGGCCCAGAAAGTACGACGCTCTCGAACGCAATTGGTGTCTATATCTACCTAAATGTGATTCTCCATGATCCGACTGGGGCGTAGCGCGCCCCATTCCTCTTCATCCTACGGAGGCGCGTTCTTCTGGTACCAATAGAGGTACACTATTCCTCTTCTTCCTACAACAAATTACCCATTCTTTGCCCACAATGTGAGAAAGAATTAGGGGCACAACGCCAATTCGAACTAAAACGCATTTTCCGACTCAACATGTGACAAACTTCTATATATTCTGGACTATCAGGCTGAGAAAAATGTATTTAACAACATGTATGTAAGCCTTCAGGGCATTCACACATGCTGTTAAAAGAAAAAAATCCGGCCTCCTCCTACCCCTTCAGCCGGCCATTCCATCTCGAGAATTGGTGCATTTTTTAGAAGTGTTATCACACCAAAAATTCCTATCATGTAGGTGAAAGATAGGAAAGTGCCTGATGGCCCAGAAAGTACGACGCTCTCGAACGCAATTGGTGTCTATATCTACCTAAATGTGATTCTCCATGATCCGACTGGGGCGTAGCGCGCCCCATTCCTCTTCATCCTACGGAGGCGCGTTCTTCTGGTACCAATAGAGGTACACTATTCCTCTTCTTCCTACAACAAATTACCCATTCTTTGCCCACAATGTGAGAAAGAATTAGGGGCACAACGCCAATTCGAACTAAAACGCATTTTCCGACTCAACATGTGACAAACTTCTATATATTCTGGACTATCAGGCTGAGAAAAATGTATTTAACAACATGTATGTAAGCCTTCAGGGCATTCACACATGCTGTTAAAAGAAAAAAATCCGGCCTCCTCCTACCCCTTCAGCCGGCCATTCCATCTCGAGAATTGGTGCATTTTTTAGAAGTGTTATCACACCAAAAATTCCTATCATGTAGGTGAAAGATAGGAAAGTGCCTGATGGCCCAGAAAGTACGACGCTCTCGAACGCAATTGGTGCCCATATCTACCTAAATGTGATTCTCCATGATCCGACTGGGGCGTAGCGCGCCACATTCCTCTTCATCCTACGGAGGCGCGTTCTTCTGGTACCAATATTAGTATACTATTCCTCTTCTTCCTACAAGAAATTACCCATTCTTTGCCCACAATGTGAGAAAGAATTAGGGGCACAACGCCAATTCGAACTAAAACGCATTTGCCGACTCAACATGCGACAAACTTCTATATATTCTGGACTATCAGGCTGAGAAAAATGTATTTAACAACATGTATGTAAGCCTTCAGGGCATTCACACATGCTGTTAAAAGAAAAAAATCCGGCCTCCTCCTACCCCTTCAGCCGGCCATTCCATCTCCAGAATTGGTGCATTTTTTAGAAGTGTTATCACATCAAAAATTCCTATCTTGTAGGTGAAAGATAGGATAGTGCCTGATGGCCCAGAAAGTACGACGCTCTCGAACACAATTAGTGTCCATATCTACCTAAATGTGATTCTCCATGATCCGACTGGGGCGTAGCGCGCCACATTCCTCTTCATCCTACGGAGGCGCGTTCTTCTGGTACCAATATTAGTACACTATTCCTCTTCTTCCTACAACAAATTACCCATTCTTTGCCCACAATGTGGGAAAGAATTAGGGGCACAACGCCAATTCGAACTGAAACACATTCGCCGACTCAACTTGTGACAAACTTCTATAAATTCTGGACTATCAGGCTGAGAAAAATGTATTTAACAACATGTATATAAGCCTTCAGGACATTCACACATGCTGTTAAAAGAAAAAAATCCGGCCTCCTCCTACCCCTTCAGCCGGCCATTCCATCTCCAGAATTGGTGCATTTTTTAGAAGTGTTATCACACCAAAAATTCCTATCATGTAGGTGAAAGATAGGAAAGTGCCTGATGGCCCAGAAAGTACGACGCTCTCGAACGCAATTGGTGTCTATATCTACCTAAATGTGATTCTCCATGATCCGACTGGGGCGTAGCGCGCCCCATTCCTCTTCATCCTACGGAGGCGCGTTCTTCTGGTACCAATAGAGGTACACTATTCCTCTTCTTCCTACAACAAATTACCCATTCTTTGCCCACAATGTGAGAAAGAATTAGGGGCACATCGCCAATTCGAACTAAAACGCATTTTCCGACTCAACATGTGACAAACTTCTATATATTCTGGACTATCAGGCTGAGAAAAATGTATTTAACAACATGTATGTAAGCCTTCAGGGCATTCACACATGCTGTTAAAAGAAAAAAATCCGGCCTCCTCCTACCCCTTCAGCCGGCCATTCCATCTCGAGAATTGGTGCATTTTTTAGAAGTGTTATCACACCAAAAATTCCTATCATGTAGGTGAAAGATAGGAAAGTGCCTGATGGCCCAGAAAGTACGACGCTCTCGAACGCAATTGGTGCCCATATCTACCTAAATGTGATTCTCCATGATCCGACTGGGGCGTAGCGCGCCACATTCCTCTTCATCCTACGGAGGCGCGTTCTTCTGGTACCAATATTAGTATACTATTCCTCTTCTTCCTACAAGAAATTACCCATTCTTTGCCCACAATGTGAGAAAGAATTAGGGGCACAACGCCAATTCGAACTAAAACGCATTTGCCGACTCAACATGCGACAAACTTCTATATATTCTGGACTATCAGGCTGAGAAAAATGTATTTAACAACATGTATGTAAGCCTTCAGGGCATTCACACATGCTGTTAAAAGAAAAAAATCCGGCCTCCTCCTACCCCTTCAGCCGGCCATTCCATCTCCAGAATTGGTGCATTTTTTAGAAGTGTTATCACATCAAAAATTCCTATCATGTAGGTGAAAGATAGGAAAGTGCCTGATGGCCCAGAAAGTACGACGCTCTCGAACGCAATTGGTGCCCATATCTACCTAAATGTGATTCTCCATGATCCGACTGGGGCGTAGCGCGCCACATTCCTCTTCATCCTACGGAGGCACGTTCTTCTGGTACCAATATTAGTACACTATTCCTCTTCTTCCTACAAGAAATTACCCATTCTTTGCCCACAATGTGGGAAAGAATTAGGGGCACAACGCCAATTCGAACTGAAACACATTCGCCTACTCAACTTGTGACAAACTTCTATAAATTCTGGACTATCAGGCTGAGTAAAATGTATTTAACAACATGTATATAAGCCTTCAGGACATTCACACATGCTGTTAAAAGAAAAAAATCCGGCCTCCTCCTACCCCTTCAGCCGGCCATTCCATCTCCAGAATTGGTGCATTTTTTAGAAGTGTTATCACATCAAAAATTCCTATCATGTAGGTGAAAGATAGGAAAGTGCCTGATGGCCCAGAAAGTACGACGCTCTCGAACGCAATTGGTGCCCATATCTACCTAAATGTGATTCTCCATGATCCGACTGGGGCGTAGCGCGCCACATTCCTCTTCATCCTACGGAGGCACGTTCTTCTGGTACCAATATTAGTACACTATTCCTCTTCTTCCTACAAGAAATTACCCATTCTTTGCCCACAATGTGGGAAAGAATTAGGGGCACAACGCCAATTCGAACTGAAACACATTCGCCTACTCAACTTGTGACAAACTTCTATAAATTCTGGACTATCAGGCTGAGTAAAATGTATTTAACAACATGTATATAAGCCTTCAGGACATTCACACATGCTGTTAAAAGAAAAAAATCCGGCCTCCTCCTACCCCTTCAGCCGGCCATTCCATCTCCAGAATTGGTGCATTTTTTAGAAGTGTTATCACACCAAAAATTCCTATCATGTAGGTGAAAGATAGGAAAGTGCCTGATGGCCCAGAAAGTACGACGCTCTCGAACGCAATTGGTGCCCATATCTACCTAAATGTGATTCTCCATGATCCGACTGGGGCGTAGCGCGCCACATTCCTCTTCATCCTACGGAGGCGCGTTCTTCTGGTACCAATATTAGTATACTATTCCTCTTCTTCCTACAAGAAATTACCCATTCTTTGCCCACAATGTGAGAAAGAATTAGGGGCACAACGCCAATTGGAACTAAAACGCATTTGCCGACTCAACATGCGACAAACTTCTATATATTCTGGACTATCAGGCTGAGAAAAATGTATTTAACAACATGTATGTAAGCCTTCAGGGCATTCACACATGCTGTTAAAAGAAAAAAATCCGGCCTCCTCCTACCCCTTCAGCCGGCCATTCCATCTCCAGAATTGGTGCATTTTTTAGAAGTGTTATCACATCAAAAATTCCTATCTTGTAGGTGAAAGATAGGATAGTGCCTGATGGCCCAGAAAGTACGACGCTCTCGAACACAATTAGTGTCCATATCTACCTAAATGTGATTCTCCATGATCCGACTGGGGCGTAGCGCGCCACATTCCTCTTCATCCTACGGAGGCGCGTTCTTCTGGTACCAATATTAGTACACTATTCCTCTTCTTCCTACAACAAATTACCCATTCTTTGCCCACAATGTGGGAAAGAATTAGGGGCACAACGCCAATTCGAACTGAAACACATTCGCCGACTCAACTTGTGACAAACTTCTATAAATTCTGGACTATCAGGCTGAGAAAAATGTATTTAACAACATGTATATAAGCCTTCAGGACATTCACACATGCTGTTAAAAGAAAAAAATCCGGCCTCCTCCTACCCCTTCAGCCGGCCATTCCATCTCCAGAATTGGTGCATTTTTTAGAAGTGTTATCACATCAAAAATTCCTATCATGTAGGTGAAAGATAGGAAAGTGCCTGATGGCCCAGAAAGTACGACGCTCTCGAACGCAATTGGTGTCTATATCTACCTAAATGTGATTCTCCATGATCCGACTGGGGCGTAGCGCGCCCCATTCCTCTTCATCCTACGGAGGCGCGTTCTTCTGGTACCAATAGAGGTACACTATTCCTCTTCTTCCTACAACAAATTACCCATTCTTTGCCCACAATGTGAGAAAGAATTAGGGGCACAACGCCAATTCGAACTAAAACGCATTTTCCGACTCAACATGTGACAAACTTCTATATATTCTGGACTATCAGGCTGAGAAAAATGTATTTAACAACATGTATGTAAGCCTTCAGGGCATTCACACATGCTGTTAAAAGAAAAAAATCCGGCCTCCTCCTACCCCTTCAGCCGGCCATTCCATCTCGAGAATTGGTGCATTTTTTAGAAGTGTTATCACACCAAAAATTCCTATCATGTAGGTGAAAGATAGGAAAGTGCCTGATGGCCCAGAAAGTACGACGCTCTCGAACGCAATTGGTGCCCATATCTACCTAAATGTGATTCTCCATGATCCGACTGGGGCGTAGCGCGCCACATTCCTCTTCATCCTACGGAGGCGCGTTCTTCTGGTACCAATATTAGTATACTATTCCTCTTCTTCCTACAAGAAATTACCCATTCTTTGCCCACAATGTGAGAAAGAATTAGGGGCACAACGCCAATTCGAACTAAAACGCATTTGCCGACTCAACATGCGACAAACTTCTATATATTCTGGACTATCAGGCTGAGAAAAATGTATTTAACAACATGTATGTAAGCCTTCAGGGCATTCACACATGCTGTTAAAAGAAAAAAATCCGGCCTCCTCCTACCCCTTCAGCCGGCCATTCCATCTCCAGAATTGGTGCATTTTTTAGAAGTGTTATCACATCAAAAATTCCTATCATGTAGGTGAAAGATAGGAAAGTGCCTGATGGCCCAGAAAGTACGACGCTCTCGAACGCAATTGGTGCCCATATCTACCTAAATGTGATTCTCCATGATCCGACTGGGGCGTAGCGCGCCACATTCCTCTTCATCCTACGGAGGCACGTTCTTCTGGTACCAATATTAGTACACTATTCCTCTTCTTCCTACAAGAAATTACCCATTCTTTGCCCACAATGTGGGAAAGAATTAGGGGCACAACGCCAATTCGAACTGAAACACATTCGCCTACTCAACTTGTGACAAACTTCTATAAATTCTGGACTATCAGGCTGAGTAAAATGTATTTAACAACATGATTATAAGCCTTCAGGACATTCACACATGCTGTTAAAAGAAAAAAATCCGGCCTCCTCCTACCCCTTCAGCCGGCCATTCCATCTCCAGAATTGGTGCATTTTTTAGAAGTGTTATCACATCAAAAATTCCTATCATGTAGGTGAAAGATAGGAAAGTGCCTGATGGCCCAGAAAGTACGACGCTCTCGAACGCAATTGGTGCCCATATCTACCTAAATGTGATTCTCCATGATCCGACTGGGGCGTAGCGCGCCACATTCCTCTTCATCCTACGGAGGCACGTTCTTCTGGTACCAATATTAGTACACTATTCCTCTTCTTCCTACAAGAAATTACCCATTCTTTGCCCACAATGTGGGAAAGAATTAGGGGCACAACGCCAATTCGAACTGAAACACATTCGCCTACTCAACTTGTGACAAACTTCTATAAATTCTGGACTATCAGGCTGAGTAAAATGTATTTAACAACATGTATATAAGCCTTCAGGACATTCACACATGCTGTTAAAAGAAAAAAATCCGGCCTCCTCCTACCCCTTCAGCCGGCCATTCCATCTCCAGAATTGGTGCATTTTTTAGAAGTGTTATCACACCAAAAATTCCTATCATGTAGGTGAAAGATAGGAAAGTGCCTGATGGCCCAGAAAGTACGACGCTCTCGAACGCAATTGGTGCCCATATCTACCTAAATGTGATTCTCCATGATCCGACTGGGGCGTAGCGCGCCACATTCCTCTTCATCCTACGGAGGCGCGTTCTTCTGGTACCAATATTAGTATACTATTCCTCTTCTTCCTACAAGAAATTACCCATTCTTTGCCCACAATGTGAGAAAGAATTAGGGGCACAACGCCAATTGGAACTAAAACGCATTTGCCGACTCAACATGCGACAAACTTCTATATATTCTGGACTATCAGGCTGAGAAAAATGTATTTAACAACATGTATGTAAGCCTTCAGGGCATTCACACATGCTGTTAAAAGAAAAAAATCCGGCCTCCTCCTACCCCTTCAGCCGGCCATTCCATCTCCAGAATTGGTGCATTTTTTAGAAGTGTTATCACATCAAAAATTCCTATCTTGTAGGTGAAAGATAGGATAGTGCCTGATGGCCCAGAAAGTACGACGCTCTCGAACACAATTAGTGTCCATATCTACCTAAATGTGATTCTCCATGATCCGACTGGGGCGTAGCGCGCCACATTCCTCTTCATCCTACGGAGGCGCGTTCTTCTGGTACCAATATTAGTACACTATTCCTCTTCTTCCTACAACAAATTACCCATTCTTTGCCCACAATGTGGGAAAGAATTAGGGGCACAACGCCAATTCGAACTGAAACACATTCGCCGACTCAACTTGTGACAAACTTCTATAAATTCTGGACTATCAGGCTGAGAAAAATGTATTTAACAACATGTATATAAGCCTTCAGGACATTCACACATGCTGTTAAAAGAAAAAAATCCGGCCTCCTCCTACCCCTTCAGCCGGCCATTCCATCTCCAGAATTGGTGCATTTTTTAGAAGTGTTATCACATCAAAAATTCCTATCATGTAGGTGAAAGATAGGAAAGTGCCTGATGGCCCAGAAAGTACGACGCTCTCGAACGCAATTGGTGTCTATATCTACCTAAATGTGATTCTCCATGATCCGACTGGGGCGTAGCGCGCCCCATTCCTCTTCATCCTACGGAGGCGCGTTCTTCTGGTACCAATAGAGGTACACTATTCCTCTTCTTCCTACAACAAATTACCCATTCTTTGCCCACAATGTGAGAAAGAATTAGGGGCACAACGCCAATTCGAACTAAAACGCATTTTCCGACTCAACATGTGACAAACTTCTATATATTCTGGACTATCAGGCTGAGAAAAATGTATTTAACAACATGTATGTAAGCCTTCAGGGCATTCACACATGCTGTTAAAAGAAAAAAATCCGGCCTCCTCCTACCCCTTCAGCCGGCCATTCCATCTCGAGAATTGGTGCATTTTTTAGAAGTGTTATCACACCAAAAATTCCTATCATGTAGGTGAAAGATAGGAAAGTGCCTGATGGCCCAGAAAGTACGACGCTCTCGAACGCAATTGGTGCCCATATCTACCTAAATGTGATTCTCCATGATCCGACTGGGGCGTAGCGCGCCACATTCCTCTTCATCCTACGGAGGCGCGTTCTTCTGGTACCAATATTAGTATACTATTCCTCTTCTTCCTACAAGAAATTACCCATTCTTTGCCCACAATGTGAGAAAGAATTAGAGGCACAACGCCAATTCGAACTAAAACGCATTTGCCGACTCAACATGCGACAAACTTCTATATATTCTGGACTATCAGGCTGAGAAAAATGTATTTAACAACATGTATGTAAGCCTTCAGGGCATTCACACATGCTGTTAAAAGAAAAAAATCCGGCCTCCTCCTACCCCTTCAGCCGGCCATTCCATCTCCAGAATTGGTGCATTTTTTAGAAGTGTTATCACATCAAAAATTCCTATCTTGTAGGTGAAAGATAGGATAGTGCCTGATGGCCCAGAAAGTACGACGCTCTCGAACACAATTAGTGTCCATATCTACCTAAATGTGATTCTCCATGATCCGACTGGGGCGTAGCGCGCCACATTCCTCTTCATCCTACGGAGGCGCGTTCTTCTGGTACCAATATTAGTACACTATTCCTCTTCTTCCTACAACAAATTACCCATTCTTTGCCCACAATGTGGGAAAGAATTAGGGGCACAACGCCAATTCGAACTGAAACACATTCGCCGACTCAACTTGTGACAAACTTCTATAAATTCTGGACTATCAGGCTGAGAAAAATGTATTTAACAACATGTATATAAGCCTTCAGGACATTCACACATGCTGTTAAAAGAAAAAAATCCGGCCTCCTCCTACCCCTTCAGCCGGCCATTCCATCTCCAGAATTGGTGCATTTTTTAGAAGTGTTATCACACCAAAAATTCCTATCATGTAGGTGAAAGATAGGAAAGTGCCTGATGGCCCAGAAAGTACGACGCTCTCGAACGCAATTGGTGTCTATATCTACCTAAATGTGATTCTCCATGATCCGACTGGGGCGTAGCGCGCCCCATTCCTCTTCATCCTACGGAGGCGCGTTCTTCTGGTACCAATAGAGGTACACTATTCCTCTTCTTCCTACAACAAATTACCCATTCTTTGCCCACAATGTGAGAAAGAATTAGGGGCACAACGCCAATTCGAACTAAAACGCATTTTCCGACTCAACATGTGACAAACTTCTATATATTCTGGACTATCAGGCTGAGAAAAATGTATTTAACAACATGTATGTAAGCCTTCAGGGCATTCACACATGCTGTTAAAAGAAAAAAATCCGGCCTCCTCCTACCCCTTCAGCCGGCCATTCCATCTCGAGAATTGGTGCATTTTTTAGAAGTGTTATCACACCAAAAATTCCTATCATGTAGGTGAAAGATAGGAAAGTGCCTGATGGCCCAGAAAGTACGACGCTCTCGAACGCAATTGGTGCCCATATCTACCTAAATGTGATTCTCCATGATCCGACTGGGGCGTAGCGCGCCACATTCCTCTTCATCCTACGGAGGCGCGTTCTTCTGGTACCAATATTAGTATACTATTCCTCTTCTTCCTACAAGAAATTACCCATTCTTTGCCCACAATGTGAGAAAGAATTAGGGGCACAACGCCAATTCGAACTAAAACGCATTTGCCGACTCAACATGCGACAAACTTCTATATATTCTGGACTATCAGGCTGAGAAAAATGTATTTAACAACATGTATGTAAGCCTTCAGGGCATTCACACATGCTGTTAAAAGAAAAAAATCCGGCCTCCTCCTACCCCTTCAGCCGGCCATTCCATCTCCAGAATTGGTGCATTTTTTAGAAGTGTTATCACATCAAAAATTCCTATCTTGTAGGTGAAAGATAGGATAGTGCCTGATGGCCCAGAAAGTACGACGCTCTCGAACACAATTAGTGTCCATATCTACCTAAATGTGATTCTCCATGATCCGACTGGGGCGTAGCGCGCCACATTCCTCTTCATCCTACGGAGGCGCGTTCTTCTGGTACCAATATTAGTACACTATTCCTCTTCTTCCTACAACAAATTACCCATTCTTTGCCCACAATGTGGGAAAGAATTAGGGGCACAACGCCAATTCGAACTGAAACACATTCGCCGACTCAACTTGTGACAAACTTCTATAAATTCTGGACTATCAGGCTGAGAAAAATGTATTTAACAACATGTATATAAGCCTTCAGGACATTCACACATGCTGTTAAAAGAAAAAAATCCGGCCTCCTCCTACCCCTTCAGCCGGCCATTCCATCTCCAGAATTGGTGCATTTTTTAGAAGTGTTATCACATCAAAAATTCCTATCATGTAGGTGAAAGATAGGAAAGTGCCTGATGGCCCAGAAAGTACGACGCTCTCGAACGCAATTGGTGCCCATATCTACCTAAATGTGATTCTCCATGATCCGACTGGGGCGTAGCGCGCCACATTCCTCTTCATCCTACGGAGGCACGTTCTTCTGGTACCAATATTAGTACACTATTCCTCTTCTTCCTACAAGAAATTACCCATTCTTTGCCCACAATGTGGGAAAGAATTAGGGGCACAACGCCAATTCGAACTGAAACACATTCGCCGACTCAACTTGTGACAAACTTCTATAAATTCTGGACTATCAGGCTGAGTAAAATGTATTTAACAACATGTATATAAGCCTTCAGGACATTCACACATGCTGTTAAAAGAAAAAAATCCGGCCTCCTCCTACCCCTTCAGCCGGCCATTCCATCTCCAGAATTGGTGCATTTTTTAGAAGTGTTATCACACCAAAAATTCCTATCATGTAGGTGAAAGATAGGAAAGTGCCTGATGGCCCAGAAAGTACGACGCTCTCGAACGCAATTGGTGTCTATATCTACCTAAATGTGATTCTCCATGATCCGACTGGGGCGTAGCGCGCCCCATTCCTCTTCATCCTACGGAGGCGCGTTCTTCTGGTACCAATAGAGGTACACTATTCCTCTTCTTCCTACAACAAATTACCCATTCTTTGCCCACAATGTGAGAAAGAATTAGGGGCACAACGCCAATTCGAACTAAAACGCATTTTCCGACTCAACATGTGACAAACTTCTATATATTCTGGACTATCAGGCTGAGAAAAATGTATTTAACAACATGTATGTAAGCCTTCAGGGCATTCACACATGCTGTTAAAAGAAAAAAATCCGGCCTCCTCCTACCCCTTCAGCCGGCCATTCCATCTCGAGAATTGGTGCATTTTTTAGAAGTGTTATCACACCAAAAATTCCTATCATGTAGGTGAAAGATAGGAAAGTGCCTGATGGCCCAGAAAGTACGACGCTCTCGAACGCAATTGGTGCCCATATCTACCTAAATGTGATTCTCCATGATCCGACTGGGGCGTAGCGCGCCACATTCCTCTTCATCCTACGGAGGCGCGTTCTTCTGGTACCAATATTAGTATACTATTCCTCTTCTTCCTACAAGAAATTACCCATTCTTTGCCCACAATGTGAGAAAGAATTAGGGGCACAACGCCAATTCGAACTAAAACGCATTTGCCGACTCAACATGCGACAAACTTCTATATATTCTGGACTATCAGGCTGAGAAAAATGTATTTAACAACATGTATGTAAGCCTTCAGGGCATTCACACATGCTGTTAAAAGAAAAAAATCCGGCCTCCTCCTACCCCTTCAGCCGGCCATTCCATCTCCAGAATTGGTGCATTTTTTAGAAGTGTTATCACATCAAAAATTCCTATCATGTAGGTGAAAGATAGGAAAGTGCCTGATGGCCCAGAAAGTACGACGCTCTCGAACGCAATTGGTGCCCATATCTACCTAAATGTGATTCTCCATGATCCGACTGGGGCGTAGCGCGCCACATTCCTCTTCATCCTACGGAGGCACGTTCTTCTGGTACCAATATTAGTACACTATTCCTCTTCTTCCTACAAGAAATTACCCATTCTTTGCCCACAATGTGGGAAAGAATTAGGGGCACAACGCCAATTCGAACTGAAACACATTCGCCTACTCAACTTGTGACAAACTTCTATAAATTCTGGACTATCAGGCTGAGTAAAATGTATTTAACAACATGTATATAAGCCTTCAGGACATTCACACATGCTGTTAAAAGAAAAAAATCCGGCCTCCTCCTACCCCTTCAGCCGGCCATTCCATCTCCAGAATTGGTGCATTTTTTAGAAGTGTTATCACATCAAAAATTCCTATCATGTAGGTGAAAGATAGGAAAGTGCCTGATGGCCCAGAAAGTACGACGCTCTCGAACGCAATTGGTGCCCATATCTACCTAAATGTGATTCTCCATGATCCGACTGGGGCGTAGCGCGCCACATTCCTCTTCATCCTACGGAGGCACGTTCTTCTGGTACCAATATTAGTACACTATTCCTCTTCTTCCTACAAGAAATTACCCATTCTTTGCCCACAATGTGGGAAAGAATTAGGGGCACAACGCCAATTCGAACTGAAACACATTCGCCTACTCAACTTGTGACAAACTTCTATAAATTCTGGACTATCAGGCTGAGTAAAATGTATTTAACAACATGTATATAAGCCTTCAGGACATTCACACATGCTGTTAAAAGAAAAAAATCCGGCCTCCTCCTACCCCTTCAGCCGGCCATTCCATCTCCAGAATTGGTGCATTTTTTAGAAGTGTTATCACACCAAAAATTCCTATCATGTAGGTGAAAGATAGGAAAGTGCCTGATGGCCCAGAAAGTACGACGCTCTCGAACGCAATTGGTGCCCATATCTACCTAAATGTGATTCTCCATGATCCGACTGGGGCGTAGCGCGCCACATTCCTCTTCATCCTACGGAGGCGCGTTCTTCTGGTACCAATATTAGTATACTATTCCTCTTCTTCCTACAAGAAATTACCCATTCTTTGCCCACAATGTGAGAAAGAATTAGGGGCACAACGCCAATTGGAACTAAAACGCATTTGCCGACTCAACATGCGACAAACTTCTATATATTCTGGACTATCAGGCTGAGAAAAATGTATTTAACAACATGTATGTAAGCCTTCAGGGCATTCACACATGCTGTTAAAAGAAAAAAATCCGGCCTCCTCCTACCCCTTCAGCCGGCCATTCCATCTCCAGAATTGGTGCATTTTTTAGAAGTGTTATCACATCAAAAATTCCTATCTTGTAGGTGAAAGATAGGATAGTGCCTGATGGCCCAGAAAGTACGACGCTCTCGAACACAATTAGTGTCCATATCTACCTAAATGTGATTCTCCATGATCCGACTGGGGCGTAGCGCGCCACATTCCTCTTCATCCTACGGAGGCGCGTTCTTCTGGTACCAATATTAGTACACTATTCCTCTTCTTCCTACAACAAATTACCCATTCTTTGCCCACAATGTGGGAAAGAATTAGGGGCACAACGCCAATTCGAACTGAAACACATTCGCCGACTCAACTTGTGACAAACTTCTATAAATTCTGGACTATCAGGCTGAGAAAAATGTATTTAACAACATGTATATAAGCCTTCAGGACATTCACACATGCTGTTAAAAGAAAAAAATCCGGCCTCCTCCTACCCCTTCAGCCGGCCATTCCATCTCCAGAATTGGTGCATTTTTTAGAAGTGTTATCACATCAAAAATTCCTATCATGTAGGTGAAAGATAGGAAAGTGCCTGATGGCCCAGAAAGTACGACGCTCTCGAACGCAATTGGTGTCTATATCTACCTAAATGTGATTCTCCATGATCCGACTGGGGCGTAGCGCGCCCCATTCCTCTTCATCCTACGGAGGCGCGTTCTTCTGGTACCAATAGAGGTACACTATTCCTCTTCTTCCTACAACAAATTACCCATTCTTTGCCCACAATGTGAGAAAGAATTAGGGGCACAACGCCAATTCGAACTAAAACGCATTTTCCGACTCAACATGTGACAAACTTCTATATATTCTGGACTATCAGGCTGAGAAAAATGTATTTAACAACATGTATGTAAGCCTTCAGGGCATTCACACATGCTGTTAAAAGAAAAAAATCCGGCCTCCTCCTACCCCTTCAGCCGGCCATTCCATCTCGAGAATTGGTGCATTTTTTAGAAGTGTTATCACACCAAAAATTCCTATCATGTAGGTGAAAGATAGGAAAGTGCCTGATGGCCCAGAAAGTACGACGCTCTCGAACGCAATTGGTGCCCATATCTACCTAAATGTGATTCTCCATGATCCGACTGGGGCGTAGCGCGCCACATTCCTCTTCATCCTACGGAGGCGCGTTCTTCTGGTACCAATATTAGTATACTATTCCTCTTCTTCCTACAAGAAATTACCCATTCTTTGCCCACAATGTGAGAAAGAATTAGAGGCACAACGCCAATTCGAACTAAAACGCATTTGCCGACTCAACATGCGACAAACTTCTATATATTCTGGACTATCAGGCTGAGAAAAATGTATTTAACAACATGTATGTAAGCCTTCAGGGCATTCACACATGCTGTTAAAAGAAAAAAATCCGGCCTCCTCCTACCCCTTCAGCCGGCCATTCCATCTCCAGAATTGGTGCATTTTTTAGAAGTGTTATCACATCAAAAATTCCTATCTTGTAGGTGAAAGATAGGATAGTGCCTGATGGCCCAGAAAGTACGACGCTCTCGAACACAATTAGTGTCCATATCTACCTAAATGTGATTCTCCATGATCCGACTGGGGCGTAGCGCGCCACATTCCTCTTCATCCTACGGAGGCGCGTTCTTCTGGTACCAATATTAGTACACTATTCCTCTTCTTCCTACAACAAATTACCCATTCTTTGCCCACAATGTGGGAAAGAATTAGGGGCACAACGCCAATTCGAACTGAAACACATTCGCCGACTCAACTTGTGACAAACTTCTATAAATTCTGGACTATCAGGCTGAGAAAAATGTATTTAACAACATGTATATAAGCCTTCAGGACATTCACACATGCTGTTAAAAGAAAAAAATCCGGCCTCCTCCTACCCCTTCAGCCGGCCATTCCATCTCCAGAATTGGTGCATTTTTTAGAAGTGTTATCACACCAAAAATTCCTATCATGTAGGTGAAAGATAGGAAAGTGCCTGATGGCCCAGAAAGTACGACGCTCTCGAACGCAATTGGTGTCTATATCTACCTAAATGTGATTCTCCATGATCCGACTGGGGCGTAGCGCGCCCCATTCCTCTTCATCCTACGGAGGCGCGTTCTTCTGGTACCAATAGAGGTACACTATTCCTCTTCTTCCTACAACAAATTACCCATTCTTTGCCCACAATGTGAGAAAGAATTAGGGGCACAACGCCAATTCGAACTAAAACGCATTTTCCGACTCAACATGTGACAAACTTCTATATATTCTGGACTATCAGGCTGAGAAAAATGTATTTAACAACATGTATGTAAGCCTTCAGGGCATTCACACATGCTGTTAAAAGAAAAAAATCCGGCCTCCTCCTACCCCTTCAGCCGGCCATTCCATCTCGAGAATTGGTGCATTTTTTAGAAGTGTTATCACACCAAAAATTCCTATCATGTAGGTGAAAGATAGGAAAGTGCCTGATGGCCCAGAAAGTACGACGCTCTCGAACGCAATTGGTGCCCATATCTACCTAAATGTGATTCTCCATGATCCGACTGGGGCGTAGCGCGCCACATTCCTCTTCATCCTACGGAGGCGCGTTCTTCTGGTACCAATATTAGTATACTATTCCTCTTCTTCCTACAAGAAATTACCCATTCTTTGCCCACAATGTGAGAAAGAATTAGGGGCACAACGCCAATTCGAACTAAAACGCATTTGCCGACTCAACATGCGACAAACTTCTATATATTCTGGACTATCAGGCTGAGAAAAATGTATTTAACAACATGTATGTAAGCCTTCAGGGCATTCACACATGCTGTTAAAAGAAAAAAATCCGGCCTCCTCCTACCCCTTCAGCCGGCCATTCCATCTCCAGAATTGGTGCATTTTTTAGAAGTGTTATCACATCAAAAATTCCTATCTTGTAGGTGAAAGATAGGATAGTGCCTGATGGCCCAGAAAGTACGACGCTCTCGAACACAATTAGTGTCCATATCTACCTAAATGTGATTCTCCATGATCCGACTGGGGCGTAGCGCGCCACATTCCTCTTCATCCTACGGAGGCGCGTTCTTCTGGTACCAATATTAGTACACTATTCCTCTTCTTCCTACAACAAATTACCCATTCTTTGCCCACAATGTGGGAAAGAATTAGGGGCACAACGCCAATTCGAACTGAAACACATTCGCCGACTCAACTTGTGACAAACTTCTATAAATTCTGGACTATCAGGCTGAGAAAAATGTATTTAACAACATGTATATAAGCCTTCAGGACATTCACACATGCTGTTAAAAGAAAAAAATCCGGCCTCCTCCTACCCCTTCAGCCGGCCATTCCATCTCCAGAATTGGTGCATTTTTTAGAAGTGTTATCACATCAAAAATTCCTATCATGTAGGTGAAAGATAGGAAAGTGCCTGATGGCCCAGAAAGTACGACGCTCTCGAACGCAATTGGTGCCCATATCTACCTAAATGTGATTCTCCATGATCCGACTGGGGCGTAGCGCGCCACATTCCTCTTCATCCTACGGAGGCACGTTCTTCTGGTACCAATATTAGTACACTATTCCTCTTCTTCCTACAAGAAATTACCCATTCTTTGCCCACAATGTGGGAAAGAATTAGGGGCACAACGCCAATTCGAACTGAAACACATTCGCCGACTCAACTTGTGACAAACTTCTATAAATTCTGGACTATCAGGCTGAGTAAAATGTATTTAACAACATGTATATAAGCCTTCAGGACATTCACACATGCTGTTAAAAGAAAAAAATCCGGCCTCCTCCTACCCCTTCAGCCGGCCATTCCATCTCCAGAATTGGTGCATTTTTTAGAAGTGTTATCACACCAAAAATTCCTATCATGTAGGTGAAAGATAGGAAAGTGCCTGATGGCCCAGAAAGTACGACGCTCTCGAACGCAATTGGTGTCTATATCTACCTAAATGTGATTCTCCATGATCCGACTGGGGCGTAGCGCGCCCCATTCCTCTTCATCCTACGGAGGCGCGTTCTTCTGGTACCAATAGAGGTACACTATTCCTCTTCTTCCTACAACAAATTACCCATTCTTTGCCCACAATGTGAGAAAGAATTAGGGGCACAACGCCAATTCGAACTAAAACGCATTTTCCGACTCAACATGTGACAAACTTCTATATATTCTGGACTATCAGGCTGAGAAAAATGTATTTAACAACATGTATGTAAGCCTTCAGGGCATTCACACATGCTGTTAAAAGAAAAAAATCCGGCCTCCTCCTACCCCTTCAGCCGGCCATTCCATCTCGAGAATTGGTGCATTTTTTAGAAGTGTTATCACACCAAAAATTCCTATCATGTAGGTGAAAGATAGGAAAGTGCCTGATGGCCCAGAAAGTACGACGCTCTCGAACGCAATTGGTGCCCATATCTACCTAAATGTGATTCTCCATGATCCGACTGGGGCGTAGCGCGCCACATTCCTCTTCATCCTACGGAGGCGCGTTCTTCTGGTACCAATATTAGTATACTATTCCTCTTCTTCCTACAAGAAATTACCCATTCTTTGCCCACAATGTGAGAAAGAATTAGGGGCACAACGCCAATTCGAACTAAAACGCATTTGCCGACTCAACATGCGACAAACTTCTATATATTCTGGACTATCAGGCTGAGAAAAATGTATTTAACAACATGTATGTAAGCCTTCAGGGCATTCACACATGCTGTTAAAAGAAAAAAATCCGGCCTCCTCCTACCCCTTCAGCCGGCCATTCCATCTCCAGAATTGGTGCATTTTTTAGAAGTGTTATCACATCAAAAATTCCTATCTTGTAGGTGAAAGATAGGATAGTGCCTGATGGCCCAGAAAGTACGACGCTCTCGAACACAATTAGTGTCCATATCTACCTAAATGTGATTCTCCATGATCCGACTGGGGCGTAGCGCGCCACATTCCTCTTCATCCTACGGAGGCGCGTTCTTCTGGTACCAATATTAGTACACTATTCCTCTTCTTCCTACAACAAATTACCCATTCTTTGCCCACAATGTGGGAAAGAATTAGGGGCACAACGCCAATTCGAACTGAAACACATTCGCCGACTCAACTTGTGACAAACTTCTATAAATTCTGGACTATCAGGCTGAGAAAAATGTATTTAACAACATGTATATAAGCCTTCAGGACATTCACACATGCTGTTAAAAGAAAAAAATCCGGCCTCCTCCTACCCCTTCAGCCGGCCATTCCATCTCCAGAATTGGTGCATTTTTTAGAAGTGTTATCACACCAAAAATTCCTATCATGTAGGTGAAAGATAGGAAAGTGCCTGATGGCCCAGAAAGTACGACGCTCTCGAACGCAATTGGTGTCTATATCTACCTAAATGTGATTCTCCATGATCCGACTGGGGCGTAGCGCGCCCCATTCCTCTTCATCCTACGGAGGCGCGTTCTTCTGGTACCAATAGAGGTACACTATTCCTCTTCTTCCTACAACAAATTACCCATTCTTTGCCCACAATGTGAGAAAGAATTAGGGGCACAACGCCAATTCGAACTAAAACGCATTTTCCGACTCAACATGTGACAAACTTCTATATATTCTGGACTATCAGGCTGAGAAAAATGTATTTAACAACATGTATGTAAGCCTTCAGGGCATTCACACATGCTGTTAAAAGAAAAAAATCCGGCCTCCTCCTACCCCTTCAGCCGGCCATTCCATCTCGAGAATTGGTGCATTTTTTAGAAGTGTTATCACACCAAAAATTCCTATCATGTAGGTGAAAGATAGGAAAGTGCCTGATGGCCCAGAAAGTACGACGCTCTCGAACGCAATTGGTGCCCATATCTACCTAAATGTGATTCTCCATGATCCGACTGGGGCGTAGCGCGCCACATTCCTCTTCATCCTACGGAGGCGCGTTCTTCTGGTACCAATATTAGTACACTATTCCTCTTCTTCCTACAACAAATTACCCATTCTTTGCCCACAATGTGGGAAAGAATTAGGGGCACAACGCCAATTCGAACTGAAACACATTCGCCGACTCAACTTGTGACAAACTTCTATAAATTCTGGACTATCAGGCTGAGAAAAATGTATTTAACAACATGTATATAAGCCTTCAGGACATTCACACATGCTGTTAAAAGAAAAAAATCCGGCCTCCTCCTACCCCTTCAGCCGGCCATTCCATCTCCAGAATTGGTGCATTTTTTAGAAGTGTTATCACATCAAAAATTCCTATCATGTAGGTGAAAGATAGGAAAGTGCCTGATGGCCCAGAAAGTACGACGCTCTCGAACGCAATTGGTGCCCATATCTACCTAAATGTGATTCTCCATGATCCGACTGGGGCGTAGCGCGCCACATTCCTCTTCATCCTACGGAGGCACGTTCTTCTGGTACCAATATTAGTACACTATTCCTCTTCTTCCTACAAGAAATTACCCATTCTTTGCCCACAATGTGGGAAAGAATTAGGGGCACAACGCCAATTCGAACTGAAACACATTCGCCTACTCAACTTGTGACAAACTTCTATAAATTCTGGACTATCAGGCTGAGTAAAATGTATTTAACAACATGTATATAAGCCTTCAGGACATTCACACATGCTGTTAAAAGAAAAAAATCCGGCCTCCTCCTACCCCTTCAGCCGGCCATTCCATCTCCAGAATTGGTGCATTTTTTAGAAGTGTTATCACACCAAAAATTCCTATCATGTAGGTGAAAGATAGGAAAGTGCCTGATGGCCCAGAAAGTACGACGCTCTCGAACGCAATTGGTGTCTATATCTACCTAAATGTGATTCTCCATGATCCGACTGGGGCGTAGCGCGCCCCATTCCTCTTCATCCTACGGAGGCGCGTTCTTCTGGTACCAATAGAGGTACACTATTCCTCTTCTTCCTACAACAAATTACCCATTCTTTGCCCACAATGTGAGAAAGAATTAGGGGCACAACGCCAATTCGAACTAAAACGCATTTTCCGACTCAACATGTGACAAACTTCTATATATTCTGGACTATCAGGCTGAGAAAAATGTATTTAACAACATGTATGTAAGCCTTCAGGGCATTCACACATGCTGTTAAAAGAAAAAAATCCGGCCTCCTCCTACCCCTTCAGCCGGCCATTCCATCTCGAGAATTGGTGCATTTTTTAGAAGTGTTATCACACCAAAAATTCCTATCATGTAGGTGAAAGATAGGAAAGTGCCTGATGGCCCAGAAAGTACGACGCTCTCGAATGCAATTGGTGCCCATATCTACCTAAATGTGATTCTCCATGATCCGACTGGGGCGTAGCGCGCCACATTCCTCTTCATCCTACGGAGGCGCGTTCTTCTGGTACCAATATTAGTACACTATTCCTCTTCTTCCTACAAGAAATTACCCATTCTTTGCCCACAATGTGGGAAAGAATTAGGGGCACAACGCCAATTCGAACTGAAACACATTCGCCGACTCAACTTGTGACAAACTTCTATAAATTCTGGACTATCAGGCTGAGAAAAATGTATTTAACAACATGTATATAAGCCTTCAGGACATTCACACATGCTGTTAAAAGAAAAAAATCCGGCCTCCTCCTACCCCTTCAGCCGGCCATTCCATCTCCAGAATTGGTGCATTTTTTAGAAGTGTTATCACATCAAAAATTCCTATCATGTAGGTGAAAGATAGGAAAGTGCCTGATGGCCCAGAAAGTACGACGCTCTCGAACGCAATTGGTGCCCATATCTACCTAAATGTGATTCTCCATGATCCGACTGGGGCGTAGCGCGCCACATTCCTCTTCATCCTACGGAGGCACGTTCTTCTGGTACCAATATTAGTACACTATTCCTCTTCTTCCTACAAGAAATTACCCATTCTTTGCCCACAATGTGGGAAAGAATTAGGGGCACAACGCCAATTCGAACTGAAACACATTCGCCTACTCAACTTGTGACAAACTTCTATAAATTCTGGACTATCAGGCTGAGTAAAATGTATTTAACAACATGTATATAAGCCTTCAGGACATTCACACATGCTGTTAAAAGAAAAAAATCCGGCCTCCTCCTACCCCTTCAGCCGGCCATTCCATCTCCAGAATTGGTGCATTTTTTAGAAGTGTTATCACATCAAAAATTCCTATCATGTAGGTGAAAGATAGGAAAGTGCCTGATGGCCCAGAAAGTACGACGCTCTCGAACGCAATTGGTGCCCATATCTACCTAAATGTGATTCTCCATGATCCGACTGGGGCGTAGCGCGCCACATTCCTCTTCATCCTACGGAGGCACGTTCTTCTGGTACCAATATTAGTACACTATTCCTCTTCTTCCTACAAGAAATTACCCATTCTTTGCCCACAATGTGGGAAAGAATTAGGGGCACAACGCCAATTCGAACTGAAACACATTCGCCTACTCAACTTGTGACAAACTTCTATAAATTCTGGACTATCAGGCTGAGTAAAATATATTTAACAACATGTAGATAAGCCTTCAGGACATTCACACATGCTGTTAAAAGAAAAAAATCCGGCCTCCTCCTACCCCTTCAGCCGGCCATTCCATCTCCAGAATTGGTGCATTTTTTAGAAGTGTTATCACACCAAAAATTCCTATCATGTAGGTGAAAGATAGGAAAGTGCCTGATGGCCCAGAAAGTACGACGCTCTCGAACGCAATTGGTGTCTATATCTACCTAAATGTGATTCTCCATGATCCGACTGGGGCGTAGCGCGCCCCATTCCTCTTCATCCTACGGAGGCGCGTTCTTCTGGTACCAATAGAGGTACACTATTCCTCTTCTTCCTACAACAAATTACCCATTCTTTGCCCACAATGTGAGAAAGAATTAGGGGCACAACGCCAATTCGAACTAAAACGCATTTTCCGACTCAACATGTGACAAACTTCTATATATTCTGGACTATCAGGCTGAGAAAAATGTATTTAACAACATGTATGTAAGCCTTCAGGGCATTCACACATGCTGTTAAAAGAAAAAAATCCGGCCTCCTCCTACCCCTTCAGCCGGCCATTCCATCTCCAGAATTGGTGCATTTTTTAGAAGTGTTATCACATCAAAAATTCCTATCTTGTAGGTGAAAGATAGGATAGTGCCTGATGGCCCAGAAAGTACGACGCTCTCGAACGCAATTGGTGTCCATATCTACCTAAATGTGATTCTCCATGATCCGACTGGGGCGTAGCGCGCCACATTCCTCTTCATCCTACGGAGGCGCGTTCTTCTGGTACCAATATTAGTACACTATTCCTCTTCTTCCTACAAGAAATTACCCATTCTTTGCCCACAATGTGGGAAAGAATTAGGGGCACAACGCCAATTCGAACTGAAACACATTCGCCGACTCAACTTGTGACAAACTTCTATAAATTCTGGACTATCAGGCTGAGTAAAATGTATTTAACAACATGTATATAAGCCTTCAGGACATTCACACATGCTGTTAAAAGAAAAAAATCCGGCCTCCTCCTACCCCTTCAGCCGGCCATTCCATCTCCAGAATTGGTGCATTTTTTAGAAGTGTTATCACACCAAAAATTCCTATCATGTAGGTGAAAGATAGGAAAGTGCCTGATGGCCCAGAAAGTACGACGCTCTCGAACGCAATTGGTGTCTATATCTACCTAAATGTGATTCTCCATGATCCGACTGGGGCGTAGCGCGCCCCATTCCTCTTCATCCTACGGAGGCGCGTTCTTCTGTTACCAATAGAGGTACACTATTCCTCTTCTTCCTACAACAAATTACCCATTCTTTGCCCACAATGTGAGAAAGAATTAGGGGCACAACGCCAATTCGAACTAAAACGCATTTTCCGACTCAACATGTGACAAACTTCTATATATTCTGGACTATCAGGCTGAGAAAAATGTATTTAACAACATGTATGTAAGCCTTCAGGGCATTCACACATGCTGTTAAAAGAAAAAAATCCGGCCTCCTCCTACCCCTTCAGCCGGCCATTCCATCTCCAGAATTGGTGCATTTTTTAGAAGTGTTATCACACCAAAAATTCCTATCATGTAGGTGAAAGATAGGAAAGTGCCTGATGGCCCAGAAAGTACGACGCTCTCGAACGCAATTGGTGCCCATATCTACCTAAATGTGATTCTCCATGATCCGACTGGGGCGTAGCGCGCCACATTCCTCTTCATCCTACGGAGGCGCGTTCTTCTGGTACCAATATTAGTATACTATTCCTCTTCTTCCTACAAGAAATTACCCATTCTTTGCCCACAATGTGAGAAAGAATTAGGGGCACAACGCCAATTGGAACTAAAACGCATTTGCCGACTCAACATGCGACAAACTTCTATATATTCTGGACTATCAGGCTGAGAAAAATGTATTTAACAACATGTATGTAAGCCTTCAGGGCATTCACACATGCTGTTAAAAGAAAAAAATCCGGCCTCCTCCTACCCCTTCAGCCGGCCATTCCATCTCCAGAATTGGTGCATTTTTTAGAAGTGTTATCACATCAAAAATTCCTATCTTGTAGGTGAAAGATAGGATAGTGCCTGATGGCCCAGAAAGTACGACGCTCTCGAACACAATTAGTGTCCATATCTACCTAAATGTGATTCTCCATGATCCGACTGGGGCGTAGCGCGCCACATTCCTCTTCATCCTACGGAGGCGCGTTCTTCTGGTACCAATATTAGTACACTATTCCTCTTCTTCCTACAACAAATTACCCATTCTTTGCCCACAATGTGGGAAAGAATTAGGGGCACAACGCCAATTCGAACTGAAACACATTCGCCGACTCAACTTGTGACAAACTTCTATAAATTCTGGACTATCAGGCTGAGAAAAATGTATTTAACAACATGTATATAAGCCTTCAGGACATTCACACATGCTGTTAAAAGAAAAAAATCCGGCCTCCTCCTACCCCTTCAGCCGGCCATTCCATCTCCAGAATTGGTGCATTTTTTAGAAGTGTTATCACATCAAAAATTCCTATCATGTAGGTGAAAGATAGGAAAGTGCCTGATGGCCCAGAAAGTACGACGCTCTCGAACGCAATTGGTGTCTATATCTACCTAAATGTGATTCTCCATGATCCGACTGGGGCGTAGCGCGCCCCATTCCTCTTCATCCTACGGAGGCGCGTTCTTCTGGTACCAATAGAGGTACACTATTCCTCTTCTTCCTACAACAAATTACCCATTCTTTGCCCACAATGTGAGAAAGAATTAGGGGCACAACGCCAATTCGAACTAAAACGCATTTTCCGACTCAACATGTGACAAACTTCTATATATTCTGGACTATCAGGCTGAGAAAAATGTATTTAACAACATGTATATAAGCCTTCAGGACATTCACACATGCTGTTAAAAGAAAAAAATCCGGCCTCCTCCTACCCCTTCAGCCGGCCATTCCATCTCCAGAATTGGTGCATTTTTTAGAAGTGTTATCACATCAAAAATTCCTATCATGTAGGTGAAAGATAGGAAAGTGCCTGATGGCCCAGAAAGTACGACGCTCTCGAACGCAATTGGTGCCCATATCTACCTAAATGTGATTCTCCATGATCCGACTGGGGCGTAGCGCGCCACATTCCTCTTCATCCTACGGAGGCACGTTCTTCTGGTACCAATATTAGTACACTATTCCTCTTCTTCCTACAACAAATTACCCATTCTTTGCCCACAATGTGAGAAAGAATTAGGGGCACAACGCCAATTCGAACTAAAACGCATTTTCCGACTCAACATGTGACAAACTTCTATATATTCTGGACTATCAGGCTGAGAAAAATGTATTTAACAACATGTATGTAAGCCTTCAGGGCATTCACACATGCTGTTAAAAGAAAAAAATCCGGCCTCCTCCTACCCCTTCAGCCGGCCATTCCATCTCGAGAATTGGTGCATTTTTTAGAAGTGTTATCACACCAAAAATTCCTATCATGTAGGTGAAAGATAGGAAAGTGCCTGATGGCCCAGAAAGTACGACGCTCTCGAACGCAATTGGTGCCCATATCTACCTAAATGTGATTCTCCATGATCCGACTGGGGCGTAGCGCGCCACATTCCTCTTCATCCTACGGAGGCGCGTTCTTCTGGTACCAATATTAGTATACTATTCCTCTTCTTCCTACAAGAAATTACCCATTCTTTGCCCACAATGTGAGAAAGAATTAGGGGCACAACGCCAATTCGAACTAAAACGCATTTGCCGACTCAACATGCGACAAACTTCTATATATTCTGGACTATCAGGCTGAGAAAAATGTATTTAACAACATGTATGTAAGCCTTCAGGGCATTCACACATGCTGTTAAAAGAAAAAAATCCGGCCTCCTCCTACCCCTTCAGCCGGCCATTCCATCTCCAGAATTGGTGCATTTTTTAGAAGTGTTATCACATCAAAAATTCCTATCTTGTAGGTGAAAGATAGGATAGTGCCTGATGGCCCAGAAAGTACGACGCTCTCGAACACAATTAGTGTCCATATCTACCTAAATGTGATTCTCCATGATCCGACTGGGGCGTAGCGCGCCACATTCCTCTTCATCCTACGGAGGCGCGTTCTTCTGGTACCAATATTAGTACACTATTCCTCTTCTTCCTACAACAAATTACCCATTCTTTGCCCACAATGTGGGAAAGAATTAGGGGCACAACGCCAATTCGAACTGAAACACATTCGCCGACTCAACTTGTGACAAACTTCTATAAATTCTGGACTATCAGGCTGAGAAAAATGTATTTAACAACATGTATATAAGCCTTCAGGACATTCACACATGCTGTTAAAAGAAAAAAATCCGGCCTCCTCCTACCCCTTCAGCCGGCCATTCCATCTCCAGAATTGGTGCATTTTTTAGAAGTGTTATCACATCAAAAATTCCTATCATGTAGGTGAAAGATAGGAAAGTGCCTGATGGCCCAGAAAGTACGACGCTCTCGAACGCAATTGGTGCCCATATCTACCTAAATGTTATTCTCCATGATCCGACTGGGGCGTAGCGCGCCACATTCCTCTTCATCCTACGGAGGCACGTTCTTCTGGTACCAATATTAGTATACTATTCCTCTTCTTCCTACAAGAAATTACCCATTCTTTGCCCACAATGTGAGAAAGAATTAGGGGCACAACGCCAATTCGAACTAAAACGCATTTGCCGACTCAACATGCGACAAACTTCTATATATTCTGGACTATCAGGCTGAGAAAAATGTATTTAACAACATGTATGTAAGCCTTCAGGGCATTCACACATGCTGTTAAAAGAAAAAAATCCGGCCTCCTCCTACCCCTTCAGCCGGCCATTCCATCTCCAGAATTGGTGCATTTTTTAGAAGTGTTATCACATCAAAAATTCCTATCTTGTAGGTGAAAGATAGGATAGTGCCTGATGGCCCAGAAAGTACGACGCTCTCGAACACAATTAGTGTCCATATCTACCTAAATGTGATTCTCCATGATCCGACTGGGGCGTAGCGCGCCACATTCCTCTTCATCCTACGGAGGCGCGTTCTTCTGGTACCAATATTAGTACACTATTCCTCTTCTTCCTACAACAAATTACCCATTCTTTGCCCACAATGTGGGAAAGAATTAGGGGCACAACGCCAATTCGAACTGAAACACATTCGCCGACTCAACTTGTGACAAACTTCTATAAATTCTGGACTATCAGGCTGAGAAAAATGTATTTAACAACATGTATATAAGCCTTCAGGACATTCACACATGCTGTTAAAAGAAAAAAATCCGGCCTCCTCCTACCCCTTCAGCCGGCCATTCCATCTCCAGAATTGGTGCATTTTTTAGAAGTGTTATCACATCAAAAATTCCTATCATGTAGGTGAAAGATAGGAAAGTGCCTGATGGCCCAGAAAGTACGACGCTCTCGAACGCAATTGGTGCCCATATCTACCTAAATGTGATTCTCCATGATCCGACTGGGGCGTAGCGCGCCACATTCCTCTTCATCCTACGGAGGCACGTTCTTCTGGTACCAATATTAGTACACTATTCCTCTTCTTCCTACAAGAAATTACCCATTCTTTGCCCACAATGTGGGAAAGAATTAGGGGCACAACGCCAATTCGAACTGAAACACATTCGCCTACTCAACTTGTGACAAACTTCTATAAATTCTGGACTATCAGGCTGAGTAAAATGTATTTAACAACATGTATATAAGCCTTCAGGACATTCACACATGCTGTTAAAAGAAAAAAATCCGGCCTCCTCCTACCCCTTCAGCCGGCCATTCCATCTCCAGAATTGGTGCATTTTTTAGAAGTGTTATCACATCAAAAATTCCTATCATGTAGGTGAAAGATAGGAAAGTGCCTGATGGCCCAGAAAGTACGACGCTCTCGAACGCAATTGGTGCCCATATCTACCTAAATGTGATTCTCCATGATCCGACTGGGGCGTAGCGCGCCACATTCCTCTTCATCCTACGGAGGCACGTTCTTCTGGTACCAATATTAGTACACTATTCCTCTTCTTCCTACAACAAATTACCCATTCTTTGCCCACAATGTGAGAAAGAATTAGGGGCACAACGCCAATTCGAACTAAAACGCATTTTCCGACTCAACATGTGACAAACTTCTATATATTCTGGACTATCAGGCTGAGAAAAATGTATTTAACAACATGTATGTAAGCCTTCAGGGCATTCACACATGCTGTTAAAAGAAAAAAATCCGGCCTCCTCCTACCCCTTCAGCCGGCCATTCCATCTCGAGAATTGGTGCATTTTTTAGAAGTGTTATCACACCAAAAATTCCTATCATGTAGGTGAAAGATAGGAAAGTGCCTGATGGCCCAGAAAGTACGACGCTCTCGAACGCAATTGGTGCCCATATCTACCTAAATGTGATTCTCCATGATCCGACTGGGGCGTAGCGCGCCACATTCCTCTTCATCCTACGGAGGCGCGTTCTTCTGGTACCAATATTAGTATACTATTCCTCTTCTTCCTACAAGAAATTACCCATTCTTTGCCCACAATGTGAGAAAGAATTAGGGGCACAACGCCAATTCGAACTAAAACGCATTTGCCGACTCAACATGCGACAAACTTCTATATATTCTGGACTATCAGGCTGAGAAAAATGTATTTAACAACATGTATGTAAGCCTTCAGGGCATTCACACATGCTGTTAAAAGAAAAAAATCCGGCCTCCTCCTACCCCTTCAGCCGGCCATTCCATCTCCAGAATTGGTGCATTTTTTAGAAGTGTTATCACATCAAAAATTCCTATCTTGTAGGTGAAAGATAGGATAGTGCCTGATGGCCCAGAAAGTACGACGCTCTCGAACACAATTAGTGTCCATATCTACCTAAATGTGATTCTCCATGATCCGACTGGGGCGTAGCGCGCCACATTCCTCTTCATCCTACGGAGGCGCGTTCTTCTGGTACCAATATTAGTACACTATTCCTCTTCTTCCTACAACAAATTACCCATTCTTTGCCCACAATGTGGGAAAGAATTAGGGGCACAACGCCAATTCGAACTGAAACACATTCGCCGACTCAACTTGTGACAAACTTCTATAAATTCTGGACTATCAGGCTGAGAAAAATGTATTTAACAACATGTATATAAGCCTTCAGGACATTCACACATGCTGTTAAAAGAAAAAAATCCGGCCTCCTCCTACCCCTTCAGCCGGCCATTCCATCTCCAGAATTGGTGCATTTTTTAGAAGTGTTATCACATCAAAAATTCCTATCATGTAGGTGAAAGATAGGAAAGTGCCTGATGGCCCAGAAAGTACGACGCTCTCGAACGCAATTGGTGCCCATATCTACCTAAATGTTATTCTCCATGATCCGACTGGGGCGTAGCGCGCCACATTCCTCTTCATCCTACGGAGGCACGTTCTTCTGGTACCAATATTAGTATACTATTCCTCTTCTTCCTACAAGAAATTACCCATTCTTTGCCCACAATGTGAGAAAGAATTAGGGGCACAACGCCAATTCGAACTAAAACGCATTTTCCGACTCAACATGCGACAAACTTCTATATATTCTGGACTATCAGGCTGAGAAAAATGTATTTAACAACATGTATGTAAGCCTTCAGGGCATTCACACATGCTGTTAAAAGAAAAAAATCCGGCCTCCTCCTACCCCTTCAGCCGGCCATTCCATCTCCAGAATTGGTGCATTTTTTAGAAGTGTTATCACATCAAAAATTCCTATCTTGTAGGTGAAAGATAGGATAGTGCCTGATGGCCCAGAAAGTACGACGCTCTCGAACACAATTAGTGTCCATATCTACCTAAATGTGATTCTCCATGATCCGACTGGGGCGTAGCGCGCCACATTCCTCTTCATCCTACGGAGGCGCGTTCTTCTGGTACCAATATTAGTACACTATTCCTCTTCTTCCTACAACAAATTACCCATTCTTTGCCCACAATGTGGGAAAGAATTAGGGGCACAACGCCAATTCGAACTGAAACACATTCGCCGACTCAACTTGTGACAAACTTCTATAAATTCTGGACTATCAGGCTGAGAAAAATGTATTTAACAACATGTATATAAGCCTTCAGGACATTCACACATGCTGTTAAAAGAAAAAAATCCGGCCTCCTCCTACCCCTTCAGCCGGCCTTTCCATCTCCAGAATTGGTGCATTTTTTAGAAGTGTTATCACATCAAAAATTCCTATCATGTAGGTGAAAGATAGGAAAGTGCCTGATGGCCCAGAAAGTACGACGCTCTCGAACGCAATTGGTGCCCATATCTACCTAAATGTGATTCTCCATGATCCGACTGGGGCGTAGCGCGCCACATTCCTCTTCATCCTACGGAGGCACGTTCTTCTGGTACCAATATTAGTACACTATTCCTCTTCTTCCTACAAGAAATTACCCATTCTTTGCCCACAATGTGGGAAAGAATTAGGGGCACAACGCCAATTCGAACTGAAACACATTCGCCGACTCAACTTGTGACAAACTTCTATAAATTCTGGACTATCAGGCTGAGTAAAATGTATTTAACAACATGTATATAAGCCTTCAGGACATTCACACATGCTGTTAAAAGAAAAAAATCCGGCCTCCTCCTACCCCTTCAGCCGGCCATTCCATCTCCAGAATTGGTGCATTTTTTAGAAGTGTTATCACACCAAAAATTCCTATCATGTAGGTGAAAGATAGGAAAGTGCCTGATGGCCCAGAAAGTACGACGCTCTCGAACGCAATTGGTGTCTATATCTACCTAAATGTGATTCTCCATGATCCGACTGGGGCGTAGCGCGCCCCATTCCTCTTCATCCTACGGAGGCGCGTTCTTCTGGTACCAATAGAGGTACACTATTCCTCTTCTTCCTACAAGAAATTACCCATTCTTTGCCCACAATGTGGGAAAGAATTAGGGGCACAACGCCAATTAGAACTAAAACGCATTTTCCGACTCAACATGTGACAAACTTCTATATATTCTGGACTATCAGGCTGAGAAAAATGTATTTAACAAAATGTATGTAAGCCTTCAGGGCATTCACACATGCTGTTAAAAGAAAAAAATCCGGCCTCCTCCTACCCCTTCAGCCGGCCATTCCATCTCCAGAATTGGTGCATTTTTTAGAAGTGTTATCACACCAAAAATTCCTATCATGTAGGTGAAAGATAGGAAAGTGCCTGATGGCCCAGAAAGTACGACGCTCTCGAACGCAATTGGTGCCCATATCTACCTAAATGTGATTCTCCATGATCCGACTGGGGCGTAGCGCGCCACATTCCTCTTCATCCTACGGAGGCGCGTTCTTCTGGTACCAATATTAGTACACTATTCCTCTTCTTCCTACAACAAATTACCCATTCTTTGCCCACAATGTGGGAAAGAATTAGGGGCACAACGCCAATTCGAACTGAAACACATTCGCCGACTCAACTTGTGACAAACTTCTATAAATTCTGGACTATCAGGCTGAGAAAAATGTATTTAACAACATGTATATAAGCCTTCAGGACATTCACACATGCTGTTAAAAGAAAAAAATCCGGCCTCCTCCTACCCCTTCAGCCGGCCATTCCATCTCCAGAATTGGTGCATTTTTTAGAAGTGTTATCACATCAAAAATTCCTATCATGTAGGTGAAAGATAGGAAAGTGCCTGATGGCCCAGAAAGTACGACGCTCTCGAACGCAATTGGTGCCCATATCTACCTAAATGTGATTCTCCATGATCCGACTGGGGCGTAGCGCGCCACATTCCTCTTCATCCTACGGAGGCACGTTCTTCTGGTACCAATATTAGTACACTATTCCTCTTCTTCCTACAAGAAATTACCCATTCTTTGCCCACAATGTGGGAAAGAATTAGGGGCACAACGCCAATTCGAACTGAAACACATTCGCCGACTCAACTTGTGACAAACTTCTATAAATTCTGGACTATCAGGCTGAGTAAAATGTATTTAACAACATGTATATAAGCCTTCAGGACATTCACACATGCTGTTAAAAGAAAAAAATCCGGCCTCCTCCTACCCCTTCAGCCGGCCATTCCATCTCCAGAATTGGTGCATTTTTTAGAAGTGTTATCACACCAAAAATTCCTATCATGTAGGTGAAAGATAGGAAAGTGCCTGATGGCCCAGAAAGTACGACGCTCTCGAACGCAATTGGTGTCTATATCTACCTAAATGTGATTCTCCATGATCCGACTGGGGCGTAGCGCGCCCCATTCCTCTTCATCCTACGGAGGCGCGTTCTTCTGGTACCAATAGAGGTACACTATTCCTCTTCTTCCTACAAGAAATTACCCATTCTTTGCCCACAATGTGGGAAAGAATTAGGGGCACAACGCCAATTAGAACTAAAACGCATTTTCCGACTCAACATGTGACAAACTTCTATATATTCTGGACTATCAGGCTGAGAAAAATGTATTTAACAACATGTATGTAAGCCTTCAGGGCATTCACACATGCTGTTAAAAGAAAAAAATCCGGCCTCCTCCTACCCCTTCAGCCGGCCATTCCATCTCCAGAATTGGTGCATTTTTTAGAAGTGTTATCACACCAAAAATTCCTATCATGTAGGTGAAAGATAGGAAAGTGCCTGATGGCCCAGAAAGTACGACGCTCTCGAACGCAATTGGTGCCCATATCTACCTAAATGTGATTCTCCATGATCCGACTGGGGCGTAGCGCACCACATTCCTCTTCATCCTACGGAGGCGCGTTCTTCTGGTACCAATATTAGTACACTATTCCTCTTCTTCCTACAAGAAATTACCCATTCTTTGCCCACAATGTGGGAAAGAATTAGGGGCACAACGCCAATTCGAACTGAAACACATTCGCCGACTCAACTTGTAACAAACTTCTATAAATTCTGGACTATCAGGCTGAGAAAAATGTATTTAACAACATGTATATAAGCCTTCAGGACATTCACACATGCTGTTAAAAGAAAAAAATCCGGCCTCCTCCTACCCCTTCAGCCGGCCATTCCATCTCCAGAATTGGTGCATTTTTTAGAAGTGTTATCACACCAAAAATTCCTATCATGTAGGTGAAAGATAGGAAAGTGCCTGATGGCCCAGAAAGTACGACGCTCTCGAACGCAATTGGTGTCCATATCTACCTAAATGTGATTCTCCATGATCCGACTGGGGCGTAGCGCGCCACATTCCTCTTCATCCTACGGAGGCGCGTTCTTCTGGTACCAATATTAGTATACTATTCCTCTTCTTCCTACAAGAAATTACCCATTCTTTGCCCACAATGTGAGAAAGAATTAGGGGCACAACGCCAATTCGAACTAAAACGCATTTGCCGACTCAACATGCGACAAACTTCTATATATTCTGGACTATCAGGCTGAGAAAAATGTATTTAACAACATGTATGTAAGCCTTCAGGGCATTCACACATGCTGTTAAAATAAAAAAATCCGGCCTCCTCCTACCCCTTCAGCCGGCCATTCCATCTCCAGAATTGGTGCATTTTTTAGAAGTGTTATCACATCAAAAATTCCTATCTTGTAGGTGAAAGATAGGATAGTGCCTGATGGCCCAGAAAGTACGACGCTCTCGAACACAATTAGTGTCCATATCTACCTAAATGTGATTCTCCATGATCCGACTGGGGCGTAGCGCGCCACATTCCTCTTCATCCTACGGAGGCGCGTTCTTCTGGTACCAATATTAGTACACTATTCCTCTTCTTCCTACAACAAATTACCCATTCTTTGCCCACAATGTGGGAAAGAATTAGGGGCACAACGCCAATTCGAACTGAAACACATACGCCGACTCAACTTGTGACAAACTTCTATAAATTCTGGACTATCAGGCTGAGAAAAATGTATTTAACAACATGTATATAAGCCTTCAGGACATTCACACATGCTGTTAAAAGAAAAAAATCCGGCCTCCTCCTACCCCTTCAGCCGGCCATTCCATCTCCAGAATTGGTGCATTTTTTAGAAGTGTTATCACATCAAAAATTCCTATCATGTAGGTGAAAGATAGGAAAGTGCCTGATGGCCCAGAAAGTACGACGCTCTCGAACGCAATTGGTGCCCATATCTACCTAAATGTGATTCTCCATGATCCGACTGGGGCGTAGCGCGCCACATTCCTCTTCATCCTACGGAGGCACGTTCTTCTGGTACCAATATTAGTACACTATTCCTCTTCTTCCTACAACAAATTACCCATTCTTTGCCCACAATGTGAGAAAGAATTAGGGGCACAACGCCAATTCGAACTAAAACGCATTTTCCGACTCAACATGTGACAAACTTCTATATATTCTGGACTATCAGGCTGAGAAAAATGTATTTAACAACATGTATGTAAGCCTTCAGGGCATTCACACATGCTGTTAAAAGAAAAAAATCCGGCCTCCTCCTACCCCTTCAGCCGGCCATTCCATCTCGAGAATTGGTGCATTTTTTAGAAGTGTTATCACACCAAAAATTCCTATCATGTAGGTGAAAGATAGGAAAGTGCCTGATGGCCCAGAAAGTACGACGCTCTCGAACGCAATTGGTGCCCATATCTACCTAAATGTGATTCTCCATGATCCGACTGGGGCGTAGCGCGCCACATTCCTCTTCATCCTACGGAGGCGCGTTCTTCTGGTACCAATATTAGTATACTATTCCTCTTCTTCCTACAAGAAATTACCCATTCTTTGCCCACAATGTGAGAAAGAATTAGGGGCACAACGCCAATTCGAACTAAAACGCATTTGCCGACTCAACATGCGACAAACTTCTATATATTCTGGACTATCAGGCTGAGAAAAATGTATTTAACAACATGTATGTAAGCCTTCAGGGCATTCACACATGCTGTTAAAAGAAAAAAATCCGGCCTCCTCCTACCCCTTCAGCCGGCCATTCCATCTCCAGAATTGGTGCATTTTTTAGAAGTGTTATCACATCAAAAATTCCTATCTTGTAGGTGAAAGATAGGATAGTGCCTGATGGCCCAGAAAGTACGACGCTCTCGAACACAATTAGTGTCCATATCTACCTAAATGTGATTCTCCATGATCCGACTGGGGCGTAGCGCGCCACATTCCTCTTCATCCTACGGAGGCGCGTTCTTCTGGTACCAATATTAGTACACTATTCCTCTTCTTCCTACAACAAATTACCCATTCTTTGCCCACAATGTGGGAAAGAATTAGGGGCACAACGCCAATTCGAACTGAAACACATTCGCCGACTCAACTTGTGACAAACTTCTATAAATTCTGGACTATCAGGCTGAGAAAAATGTATTTAACAACATGTATATAAGCCTTCAGGACATTCACACATGCTGTTAAAAGAAAAAAATCCGGCCTCCTCCTACCCCTTCAGCCGGCCATTCCATCTCCAGAATTGGTGCATTTTTTAGAAGTGTTATCACATCAAAAATTCCTATCATGTAGGTGAAAGATAGGAAAGTGCCTGATGGCCCAGAAAGTACGACGCTCTCGAACGCAATTGGTGCCCATATCTACCTAAATGTTATTCTCCATGATCCGACTGGGGCGTAGCGCGCCACATTCCTCTTCATCCTACGGAGGCACGTTCTTCTGGTACCAATATTAGTATACTATTCCTCTTCTTCCTACAAGAAATTACCCATTCTTTGCCCACAATGTGAGAAAGAATTAGGGGCACAACGCCAATTCGAACTAAAACGCATTTGCCGACTCAACATGCGACAAACTTCTATATATTCTGGACTATCAGGCTGAGAAAAATGTATTTAACAACATGTATGTAAGCCTTCAGGGCATTCACACATGCTGTTAAAAGAAAAAAATCCGGCCTCCTCCTACCCCTTCAGCCGGCCATTCCATCTCCAGAATTGGTGCATTTTTTAGAAGTGTTATCACATCAAAAATTCCTATCTTGTAGGTGAAAGATAGGATAGTGCCTGATGGCCCAGAAAGTACGACGCTCTCGAACACAATTAGTGTCCATATCTACCTAAATGTGATTCTCCATGATCCGACTGGGGCGTAGCGCGCCACATTCCTCTTCATCCTACGGAGGCGCGTTCTTCTGGTACCAATATTAGTACACTATTCCTCTTCTTCCTACAACAAATTACCCATTCTTTGCCCACAATGTGGGAAAGAATTAGGGGCACAACGCCAATTCGAACTGAAACACATTCGCCGACTCAACTTGTGACAAACTTCTATAAATTCTGGACTATCAGGCTGAGAAAAATGTATTTAACAACATGTATATAAGCCTTCAGGACATTCACACATGCTGTTAAAAGAAAAAAATCCGGCCTCCTCCTACCCCTTCAGCCGGCCATTCCATCTCCAGAATTGGTGCATTTTTTAGAAGTGTTATCACATCAAAAATTCCTATCATGTAGGTGAAAGATAGGAAAGTGCCTGATGGCCCAGAAAGTACGACGCTCTCGAACGCAATTGGTGCCCATATCTACCTAAATGTGATTCTCCATGATCCGACTGGGGCGTAGCGCGCCACATTCCTCTTCATCCTACGGAGGCACGTTCTTCTGGTACCAATATTAGTACACTATTCCTCTTCTTCCTACAAGAAATTACCCATTCTTTGCCCACAATGTGGGAAAGAATTAGGGGCACAACGCCAATTCGAACTGAAACACATTCGCCTACTCAACTTGTGACAAACTTCTATAAATTCTGGACTATCAGGCTGAGTAAAATGTATTTAACAACATGTATATAAGCCTTCAGGACATTCACACATGCTGTTAAAAGAAAAAAATCCGGCCTCCTCCTACCCCTTCAGCCGGCCATTCCATCTCCAGAATTGGTGCATTTTTTAGAAGTGTTATCACATCAAAAATTCCTATCATGTAGGTGAAAGATAGGAAAGTGCCTGATGGCCCAGAAAGTACGACGCTCTCGAACGCAATTGGTGCCCATATCTACCTAAATGTGATTCTCCATGATCCGACTGGGGCGTAGCGCGCCACATTCCTCTTCATCCTACGGAGGCACGTTCTTCTGGTACCAATATTAGTACACTATTCCTCTTCTTCCTACAAGAAATTACCCATTCTTTGCCCACAATGTGGGAAAGAATTAGGGGCACAACGCCAATTCGAACTGAAACACATTCGCCTACTCAACTTGTGACAAACTTCTATAAATTCTGGACTATCAGGCTGAGTAAAATGTATTTAACAACATGTATATAAGCCTTCAGGACATTCACACATGCTGTTAAAAGAAAAAAATCCGGCCTCCTCCTACCCCTTCAGCCGGCCATTCCATCTCCAGAATTGGTGCATTTTTTAGAAGTGTTATCACACCAAAAATTCCTATCATGTAGGTGAAAGATAGGAAAGTGCCTGATGGCCCAGAAAGTACGACGCTCTCGAACGCAATTGGTGTCTATATCTACCTAAATGTGATTCTCCATGATCCGACTGGGGCGTAGCGCGCCCCATTCCTCTTCATCCTACGGAGGCGCGTTCTTCTGGTACCAATAGAGGTACACTATTCCTCTTCTTCCTACAACAAATTACCCATTCTTTGCCCACAATGTGAGAAAGAATTAGGGGCACAACGCCAATTCGAACTAAAACGCATTTTCCGACTCAACATGTGACAAACTTCTATATATTCTGGACTATCAGGCTGAGAAAAATGTATTTAACAACATGTATGTAAGCCTTCAGGGCATTCACACATGCTGTTAAAAGAAAAAAATCCGGCCTCCTCCTACCCCTTCAGCCGGCCATTCCATCTCGAGAATTGGTGCATTTTTTAGAAGTGTTATCACACCAAAAATTCCTATCATGTAGGTGAAAGATAGGAAAGTGCCTGATGGCCCAGAAAGTACGACGCTCTCGAACGCAATTGGTGCCCATATCTACCTAAATGTGATTCTCCATGATCCGACTGGGGCGTAGCGCGCCACATTCCTCTTCATCCTACGGAGGCGCGTTCTTCTGGTACCAATATTAGTACACTATTCCTCTTCTTCCTACAAGAAATTACCCATTCTTTGCCCACAATGTGGGAAAGAATTAGGGGCACAACACCAATTCGAACTGAAACACATTCGCCGACTCAACTTGTGACAAACTTCTATAAATTCTGGACTATCAGGCTGAGAAAAATGTATTTAACAACATGTATATAAGCCTTCAGGACATTCACACATGCTGTTAAAAGAAAAAAATCCGGCCTCCTCCTACCCCTTCAGCCGGCCATTCCATCTCCAGAATTGGTGCATTTTTTAGAAGTGTTATCACACCAAAAATTCCTATCATGTAGGTGAAAGATAGGAAAGTGCCTGATGGCCCAGAAAGTACGACGCTCTCGAACGCAATTGGTGTCCATATCTACCTAAATGTGATTCTCCATGATCCGACTGGGGCATAGCGCGCCACATTCCTCTTCATCCTACGGAGGCGCGTTCTTCTGGTACCAATATTAGTATACTATTCCTCTTCTTCCTACAAGAAATTACCCATTCTTTGCCCACAATGTGAGAAAGAATTAGGGGCACAACGCCAATTCGAACTAAAACGCATTTGCCGACTCAACATGCGACAAACTTCTATATATTCTGGACTATCAGGCTGAGAAAAATGTATTTAACAACATGTATGTAAGCCTTCAGGGCATTCACACATGCTGTTAAAAGAAAAAAATCCGGCCTCCTCCTACCCCTTCAGCCGGCCATTCCATCTCCAGAATTGGTGCATTTTTTAGAAGTGTTATCACATCAAAAATTCCTATCTTGTAGGTGAAAGATAGGATAGTGCCTGATGGCCCAGAAAGTACGACGCTCTCGAACGCAATTGGTGTCCATATCTACCTAAATGTGATTCTCCATGATCCGACTGGGGCGTAGCGCGCCACATTCCTCTTCATCCTACGGAGGCGCGTTCTTCTGGTACCAATATTAGTATACTATTCCTCTTCTTCCTACAAGAAATTACCCATTCTTTGCCCACAATGTGAGAAAGAATTAGGGGCACAACGCCAATTGGAACTAAAACGCATTTGCCGACTCAACATGCGACAAACTTCTATATATTCTGGACTATCAGGCTGAGAAAAATGTATTTAACAACATGTATGTAAGCCTTCAGGGCATTCACACATGCTGTTAAAAGAAAAAAATCCGGCCTCCTCCTACCCCTTCAGCCGGCCATTCCATCTCCAGAATTGGTGCATTTTTTAGAAGTGTTATCACATCAAAAATTCCTATCTTGTAGGTGAAAGATAGGATAGTGCCTGATGGCCCAGAAAGTACGACGCTCTCGAACACAATTAGTGTCCATATCTACCTAAATGTGATTCTCCATGATCCGACTGGGGCGTAGCGCGCCACATTCCTCTTCATCCTACGGAGGCGCGTTCTTCTGGTACCAATATTAGTACACTATTCCTCTTCTTCCTACAACAAATTACCCATTCTTTGCCCACAATGTGGGAAAGAATTAGGGGCACAACGCCAATTCGAACTGAAACACATTCGCCGACTCAACTTGTGACAAACTTCTATAAATTCTGGACTATCAGGCTGAGAAAAATGTATTTAACAACATGTATATAAGCCTTCAGGACATTCACACATGCTGTTAAAAGAAAAAAATCCGGCCTCCTCCTACCCCTTCAGCCGGCCATTCCATCTCCAGAATTGGTGCATTTTTTAGAAGTGTTATCACATCAAAAATTCCTATCATGTAGGTGAAAGATAGGAAAGTGCCTGATGGCCCAGAAAGTACGACGCTCTCGAACGCAATTGGTGTCTATATCTACCTAAATGTGATTCTCCATGATCCGACTGGGGCGTAGCGCGCCCCATTCCTCTTCATCCTACGGAGGCGCGTTCTTCTGGTACCAATAGAGGTACACTATTCCTCTTCTTCCTACAACAAATTACCCATTCTTTGCCCACAATGTGAGAAAGAATTAGGGGCACAACGCCAATTCGAACTAAAACGCATTTTCCGACTCAACATGTGACAAACTTCTATATATTCTGGACTATCAGGCTGAGAAAAATGTATTTAACAACATGTATGTAAGCCTTCAGGGCATTCACACATGCTGTTAAAAGAAAAAAATCCGGCCTCCTCCTACCCCTTCAGCCGGCCATTCCATCTCCAGAATTGGTGCATTTTTTAGAAGTGTTATCACACCAAAAATTCCTATCATGTAGGTGAAAGATAGGAAAGTGCCTGATGGCCCAGAAAGTACGACGCTCTCGAACGCAATTGGTGCCCATATCTACCTAAATGTGATTCTCCATGATCCGACTGGGGCGTAGCGCGCCACATTCCTCTTCATCCTACGGAGGCGCGTTCTTCTGGTACCAATATTAGTATACTATTCCTCTTCTTCCTACAAGAAATTACCCATTCTTTGCCCACAATGTGAGAAAGAATTAGGGGCACAACGCCAATTGGAACTAAAACGCATTTGCCGACTCAACATGCGACAAACTTCTATATATTCTGGACTATCAGGCTGAGAAAAATGTATTTAACAACATGTATGTAAGCCTTCAGGGCATTCACACATGCTGTTAAAAGAAAAAAATCCGGCCTCCTCCTACCCCTTCAGCCGGCCATTCCATCTCCAGAATTGGTGCATTTTTTAGAAGTGTTATCACATCAAAAATTCCTATCTTGTAGGTGAAAGATAGGATAGTGCCTGATGGCCCAGAAAGTACGACGCTCTCGAACACAATTAGTGTCCATATCTACCTAAATGTGATTCTCCATGATCCGACTGGGGCGTAGCGCGCCACATTCCTCTTCATCCTACGGAGGCGCGTTCTTCTGGTACCAATATTAGTACACTATTCCTCTTCTTCCTACAACAAATTACCCATTCTTTGCCCACAATGTGGGAAAGAATTAGGGGCACAACGCCAATTCGAACTGAAACACATTCGCCGACTCAACTTGTGACAAACTTCTATAAATTCTGGACTATCAGGCTGAGAAAAATGTATTTAACAACATGTATATAAGCCTTCAGGACATTCACACATGCTGTTAAAAGAAAAAAATCCGGCCTCCTCCTACCCCTTCAGCCGGCCTTTCCATCTCCAGAATTGGTGCATTTTTTAGAAGTGTTATCACATCAAAAATTCCTATCATGTAGGTGAAAGATAGGAAAGTGCCTGATGGCCCAGAAAGTACGACGCTCTCGAACGCAATTGGTGCCCATATCTACCTAAATGTGATTCTCCATGATCCGACTGGGGCGTAGCGCGCCACATTCCTCTTCATCCTACGGAGGCACGTTCTTCTGGTACCAATATTAGTACACTATTCCTCTTCTTCCTACAAGAAATTACCCATTCTTTGCCCACAATGTGGGAAAGAATTAGGGGCACAACGCCAATTCGAACTGAAACACATTCGCCGACTCAACTTGTGACAAACTTCTATAAATTCTGGACTATCAGGCTGAGTAAAATGTATTTAACAACATGTATATAAGCCTTCAGGACATTCACACATGCTGTTAAAAGAAAAAAATCCGGCCTCCTCCTACCCCTTCAGCCGGCCATTCCATCTCCAGAATTGGTGCATTTTTTAGAAGTGTTATCACACCAAAAATTCCTATCATGTAGGTGAAAGATAGGAAAGTGCCTGATGGCCCAGAAAGTACGACGCTCTCGAACGCAATTGGTGTCTATATCTACCTAAATGTGATTCTCCATGATCCGACTGGGGCGTAGCGCGCCCCATTCCTCTTCATCCTACGGAGGCGCGTTCTTCTGGTACCAATAGAGGTACACTATTCCTCTTCTTCCTACAAGAAATTACCCATTCTTTGCCCACAATGTGGGAAAGAATTAGGGGCACAACGCCAATTAGAACTAAAACGCATTTTCCGACTCAACATGTGACAAACTTCTATATATTCTGGACTATCAGGCTGAGAAAAATGTATTTAACAAAATGTATGTAAGCCTTCAGGGCATTCACACATGCTGTTAAAAGAAAAAAATCCGGCCTCCTCCTACCCCTTCAGCCGGCCATTCCATCTCCAGAATTGGTGCATTTTTTAGAAGTGTTATCACACCAAAAATTCCTATCATGTAGGTGAAAGATAGGAAAGTGCCTGATGGCCCAGAAAGTACGACGCTCTCGAACGCAATTGGTGCCCATATCTACCTAAATGTGATTCTCCATGATCCGACTGGGGCGTAGCGCGCCACATTCCTCTTCATCCTACGGAGGCGCGTTCTTCTGGTACCAATATTAGTACACTATTCCTCTTCTTCCTACAACAAATTACCCATTCTTTGCCCACAATGTGGGAAAGAATTAGGGGCACAACGCCAATTCGAACTGAAACACATTCGCCGACTCAACTTGTGACAAACTTCTATAAATTCTGGACTATCAGGCTGAGAAAAATGTATTTAACAACATGTATATAAGCCTTCAGGACATTCACACATGCTGTTAAAAGAAAAAAATCCGGCCTCCTCCTACCCCTTCAGCCGGCCATTCCATCTCCAGAATTGGTGCATTTTTTAGAAGTGTTATCACATCAAAAATTCCTATCATGTAGGTGAAAGATAGGAAAGTGCCTGATGGCCCAGAAAGTACGACGCTCTCGAACGCAATTGGTGCCCATATCTACCTAAATGTGATTCTCCATGATCCGACTGGGGCGTAGCGCGCCACATTCCTCTTCATCCTACGGAGGCACGTTCTTCTGGTACCAATATTAGTACACTATTCCTCTTCTTCCTACAAGAAATTACCCATTCTTTGCCCACAATGTGGGAAAGAATTAGGGGCACAACGCCAATTCGAACTGAAACACATTCGCCGACTCAACTTGTGACAAACTTCTATAAATTCTGGACTATCAGGCTGAGTAAAATGTATTTAACAACATGTATATAAGCCTTCAGGACATTCACACATGCTGTTAAAAGAAAAAAATCCGGCCTCCTCCTACCCCTTCAGCCGGCCATTCCATCTCCAGAATTGGTGCATTTTTTAGAAGTGTTATCACACCAAAAATTCCTATCATGTAGGTGAAAGATAGGAAAGTGCCTGATGGCCCAGAAAGTACGACGCTCTCGAACGCAATTGGTGTCTATATCTACCTAAATGTGATTCTCCATGATCCGACTGGGGCGTAGCGCGCCCCATTCCTCTTCATCCTACGGAGGCGCGTTCTTCTGGTACCAATAGAGGTACACTATTCCTCTTCTTCCTACAAGAAATTACCCATTCTTTGCCCACAATGTGGGAAAGAATTAGGGGCACAACGCCAATTAGAACTAAAACGCATTTTCCGACTCAACATGTGACAAACTTCTATATATTCTGGACTATCAGGCTGAGAAAAATGTATTTAACAACATGTATGTAAGCCTTCAGGGCATTCACACATGCTGTTAAAAGAAAAAAATCCGGCCTCCTCCTACCCCTTCAGCCGGCCATTCCATCTCCAGAATTGGTGCATTTTTTAGAAGTGTTATCACACCAAAAATTCCTATCATGTAGGTGAAAGATAGGAAAGTGCCTGATGGCCCAGAAAGTACGACGCTCTCGAACGCAATTGGTGCCCATATCTACCTAAATGTGATTCTCCATGATCCGACTGGGGCGTAGCGCACCACATTCCTCTTCATCCTACGGAGGCGCGTTCTTCTGGTACCAATATTAGTACACTATTCCTCTTCTTCCTACAAGAAATTACCCATTCTTTGCCCACAATGTGGGAAAGAATTAGGGGCACAACGCCAATTCGAACTGAAACACATTCGCCGACTCAACTTGTAACAAACTTCTATAAATTCTGGACTATCAGGCTGAGAAAAATGTATTTAACAACATGTATATAAGCCTTCAGGACATTCACACATGCTGTTAAAAGAAAAAAATCCGGCCTCCTCCTACCCCTTCAGCCGGCCATTCCATCTCCAGAATTGGTGCATTTTTTAGAAGTGTTATCACACCAAAAATTCCTATCATGTAGGTGAAAGATAGGAAAGTGCCTGATGGCCCAGAAAGTACGACGCTCTCGAACGCAATTGGTGTCCATATCTACCTAAATGTGATTCTCCATGATCCGACTGGGGCGTAGCGCGCCACATTCCTCTTCATCCTACGGAGGCGCGTTCTTCTGGTACCAATATTAGTATACTATTCCTCTTCTTCCTACAAGAAATTACCCATTCTTTGCCCACAATGTGAGAAAGAATTAGGGGCACAACGCCAATTCGAACTAAAACGCATTTGCCGACTCAACATGCGACAAACTTCTATATATTCTGGACTATCAGGCTGAGAAAAATGTATTTAACAACATGTATGTAAGCCTTCAGGGCATTCACACATGCTGTTAAAATAAAAAAATCCGGCCTCCTCCTACCCCTTCAGCCGGCCATTCCATCTCCAGAATTGGTGCATTTTTTAGAAGTGTTATCACATCAAAAATTCCTATCTTGTAGGTGAAAGATAGGATAGTGCCTGATGGCCCAGAAAGTACGACGCTCTCGAACACAATTAGTGTCCATATCTACCTAAATGTGATTCTCCATGATCCGACTGGGGCGTAGCGCGCCACATTCCTCTTCATCCTACGGAGGCGCGTTCTTCTGGTACCAATATTAGTACACTATTCCTCTTCTTCCTACAACAAATTACCCATTCTTTGCCCACAATGTGGGAAAGAATTAGGGGCACAACGCCAATTCGAACTGAAACACATACGCCGACTCAACTTGTGACAAACTTCTATAAATTCTGGACTATCAGGCTGAGAAAAATGTATTTAACAACATGTATATAAGCCTTCAGGACATTCACACATGCTGTTAAAAGAAAAAAATCCGGCCTCCTCCTACCCCTTCAGCCGGCCATTCCATCTCCAGAATTGGTGCATTTTTTAGAAGTGTTATCACATCAAAAATTCCTATCATGTAGGTGAAAGATAGGAAAGTGCCTGATGGCCCAGAAAGTACGACGCTCTCGAACGCAATTGGTGCCCATATCTACCTAAATGTGATTCTCCATGATCCGACTGGGGCGTAGCGCGCCACATTCCTCTTCATCCTACGGAGGCACGTTCTTCTGGTACCAATATTAGTACACTATTCCTCTTCTTCCTACAACAAATTACCCATTCTTTGCCCACAATGTGAGAAAGAATTAGGGGCACAACGCCAATTCGAACTAAAACGCATTTTCCGACTCAACATGTGACAAACTTCTATATATTCTGGACTATCAGGCTGAGAAAAATGTATTTAACAACATGTATGTAAGCCTTCAGGGCATTCACACATGCTGTTAAAAGAAAAAAATCCGGCCTCCTCCTACCCCTTCAGCCGGCCATTCCATCTCGAGAATTGGTGCATTTTTTAGAAGTGTTATCACACCAAAAATTCCTATCATGTAGGTGAAAGATAGGAAAGTGCCTGATGGCCCAGAAAGTACGACGCTCTCGAACGCAATTGGTGCCCATATCTACCTAAATGTGATTCTCCATGATCCGACTGGGGCGTAGCGCGCCACATTCCTCTTCATCCTACGGAGGCGCGTTCTTCTGGTACCAATATTAGTATACTATTCCTCTTCTTCCTACAAGAAATTACCCATTCTTTGCCCACAATGTGAGAAAGAATTAGGGGCACAACGCCAATTCGAACTAAAACGCATTTGCCGACTCAACATGCGACAAACTTCTATATATTCTGGACTATCAGGCTGAGAAAAATGTATTTAACAACATGTATGTAAGCCTTCAGGGCATTCACACATGCTGTTAAAAGAAAAAAATCCGGCCTCCTCCTACCCCTTCAGCCGGCCATTCCATCTCCAGAATTGGTGCATTTTTTAGAAGTGTTATCACATCAAAAATTCCTATCTTGTAGGTGAAAGATAGGATAGTGCCTGATGGCCCAGAAAGTACGACGCTCTCGAACACAATTAGTGTCCATATCTACCTAAATGTGATTCTCCATGATCCGACTGGGGCGTAGCGCGCCACATTCCTCTTCATCCTACGGAGGCGCGTTCTTCTGGTACCAATATTAGTACACTATTCCTCTTCTTCCTACAACAAATTACCCATTCTTTGCCCACAATGTGGGAAAGAATTAGGGGCACAACGCCAATTCGAACTGAAACACATTCGCCGACTCAACTTGTGACAAACTTCTATAAATTCTGGACTATCAGGCTGAGAAAAATGTATTTAACAACATGTATATAAGCCTTCAGGACATTCACACATGCTGTTAAAAGAAAAAAATCCGGCCTCCTCCTACCCCTTCAGCCGGCCATTCCATCTCCAGAATTGGTGCATTTTTTAGAAGTGTTATCACATCAAAAATTCCTATCATGTAGGTGAAAGATAGGAAAGTGCCTGATGGCCCAGAAAGTACGACGCTCTCGAACGCAATTGGTGCCCATATCTACCTAAATGTTATTCTCCATGATCCGACTGGGGCGTAGCGCGCCACATTCCTCTTCATCCTACGGAGGCACGTTCTTCTGGTACCAATATTAGTATACTATTCCTCTTCTTCCTACAAGAAATTACCCATTCTTTGCCCACAATGTGAGAAAGAATTAGGGGCACAACGCCAATTCGAACTAAAACGCATTTGCCGACTCAACATGCGACAAACTTCTATATATTCTGGACTATCAGGCTGAGAAAAATGTATTTAACAACATGTATGTAAGCCTTCAGGGCATTCACACATGCTGTTAAAAGAAAAAAATCCGGCCTCCTCCTACCCCTTCAGCCGGCCATTCCATCTCCAGAATTGGTGCATTTTTTAGAAGTGTTATCACATCAAAAATTCCTATCTTGTAGGTGAAAGATAGGATAGTGCCTGATGGCCCAGAAAGTACGACGCTCTCGAACACAATTAGTGTCCATATCTACCTAAATGTGATTCTCCATGATCCGACTGGGGCGTAGCGCGCCACATTCCTCTTCATCCTACGGAGGCGCGTTCTTCTGGTACCAATATTAGTACACTATTCCTCTTCTTCCTACAACAAATTACCCATTCTTTGCCCACAATGTGGGAAAGAATTAGGGGCACAACGCCAATTCGAACTGAAACACATTCGCCGACTCAACTTGTGACAAACTTCTATAAATTCTGGACTATCAGGCTGAGAAAAATGTATTTAACAACATGTATATAAGCCTTCAGGACATTCACACATGCTGTTAAAAGAAAAAAATCCGGCCTCCTCCTACCCCTTCAGCCGGCCATTCCATCTCCAGAATTGGTGCATTTTTTAGAAGTGTTATCACATCAAAAATTCCTATCATGTAGGTGAAAGATAGGAAAGTGCCTGATGGCCCAGAAAGTACGACGCTCTCGAACGCAATTGGTGCCCATATCTACCTAAATGTGATTCTCCATGATCCGACTGGGGCGTAGCGCGCCACATTCCTCTTCATCCTACGGAGGCACGTTCTTCTGGTACCAATATTAGTACACTATTCCTCTTCTTCCTACAAGAAATTACCCATTCTTTGCCCACAATGTGGGAAAGAATTAGGGGCACAACGCCAATTCGAACTGAAACACATTCGCCTACTCAACTTGTGACAAACTTCTATAAATTCTGGACTATCAGGCTGAGTAAAATGTATTTAACAACATGTATATAAGCCTTCAGGACATTCACACATGCTGTTAAAAGAAAAAAATCCGGCCTCCTCCTACCCCTTCAGCCGGCCATTCCATCTCCAGAATTGGTGCATTTTTTAGAAGTGTTATCACATCAAAAATTCCTATCATGTAGGTGAAAGATAGGAAAGTGCCTGATGGCCCAGAAAGTACGACGCTCTCGAACGCAATTGGTGCCCATATCTACCTAAATGTGATTCTCCATGATCCGACTGGGGCGTAGCGCGCCACATTCCTCTTCATCCTACGGAGGCACGTTCTTCTGGTACCAATATTAGTACACTATTCCTCTTCTTCCTACAAGAAATTACCCATTCTTTGCCCACAATGTGGGAAAGAATTAGGGGCACAACGCCAATTCGAACTGAAACACATTCGCCTACTCAACTTGTGACAAACTTCTATAAATTCTGGACTATCAGGCTGAGTAAAATGTATTTAACAACATGTATATAAGCCTTCAGGACATTCACACATGCTGTTAAAAGAAAAAAATCCGGCCTCCTCCTACCCCTTCAGCCGGCCATTCCATCTCCAGAATTGGTGCATTTTTTAGAAGTGTTATCACACCAAAAATTCCTATCATGTAGGTGAAAGATAGGAAAGTGCCTGATGGCCCAGAAAGTACGACGCTCTCGAACGCAATTGGTGTCTATATCTACCTAAATGTGATTCTCCATGATCCGACTGGGGCGTAGCGCGCCCCATTCCTCTTCATCCTACGGAGGCGCGTTCTTCTGGTACCAATAGAGGTACACTATTCCTCTTCTTCCTACAACAAATTACCCATTCTTTGCCCACAATGTGGGAAAGAATTAGGGGCACAACGCCAATTCGAACTGAAACACATTCGCCGACTCAACTTGTGACAAACTTCTATAAATTCTGGACTATCAGGCTGAGAAAAATGTATTTAACAACATGTATATAAGCCTTCAGGACATTCACACATGCTGTTAAAAGAAAAAAATCCGGCCTCCTCCTACCCCTTCAGCCGGCCATTCCATCTCCAGAATTGGTGCATTTTTTAGAAGTGTTATCACATCAAAAATTCCTATCATGTAGGTGAAAGATAGGAAAGTGCCTGATGGCCCAGAAAGTACGACGCTCTCGAACGCAATTGGTGTCTATATCTACCTAAATGTGATTCTCCATGATCCGACTGGGGCGTAGCGCGCCCCATTCCTCTTCATCCTACGGAGGCGCGTTCTTCTGGTACCAATAGAGGTACACTATTCCTCTTCTTCCTACAACAAATTACCCATTCTTTGCCCACAATGTGAGAAAGAATTAGGGGCACAACGCCAATTCGAACTAAAACGCATTTTCCGACTCAACATGTGACAAACTTCTATATATTCTGGACTATCAGGCTGAGAAAAATGTATTTAACAACATGTATGTAAGCCTTCAGGGCATTCACACATGCTGTTAAAAGAAAAAAATCCGGCCTCCTCCTACCCCTTCAGCCGGCCATTCCATCTCCAGAATTGGTGCATTTTTTAGAAGTGTTATCACACCAAAAATTCCTATCATGTAGGTGAAAGATAGGAAAGTGCCTGATGGCCCAGAAAGTACGACGCTCTCGAACGCAATTGGTGCCCATATCTACCTAAATGTGATTCTCCATGATCCGACTGGGGCGTAGCGCGCCACATTCCTCTTCATCCTACGGAGGCGCGTTCTTCTGGTACCAATATTAGTATACTATTCCTCTTCTTCCTACAAGAAATTACCCATTCTTTGCCCACAATGTGAGAAAGAATTAGGGGCACAACGCCAATTGGAACTAAAACGCATTTGCCGACTCAACATGCGACAAACTTCTATATATTCTGGACTATCAGGCTGAGAAAAATGTATTTAACAACATGTATGTAAGCCTTCAGGGCATTCACACATGCTGTTAAAAGAAAAAAATCCGGCCTCCTCCTACCCCTTCAGCCGGCCATTCCATCTCCAGAATTGGTGCATTTTTTAGAAGTGTTATCACATCAAAAATTCCTATCTTGTAGGTGAAAGATAGGATAGTGCCTGATGGCCCAGAAAGTACGACGCTCTCGAACACAATTAGTGTCCATATCTACCTAAATGTGATTCTCCATGATCCGACTGGGGCGTAGCGCGCCACATTCCTCTTCATCCTACGGAGGCGCGTTCTTCTGGTACCAATATTAGTACACTATTCCTCTTCTTCCTACAACAAATTACCCATTCTTTGCCCACAATGTGGGAAAGAATTAGGGGCACAACGCCAATTCGAACTGAAACACATTCGCCGACTCAACTTGTGACAAACTTCTATAAATTCTGGACTATCAGGCTGAGAAAAATGTATTTAACAACATGTATATAAGCCTTCAGGACATTCACACATGCTGTTAAAAGAAAAAAATCCGGCCTCCTCCTACCCCTTCAGCCGGCCTTTCCATCTCCAGAATTGGTGCATTTTTTAGAAGTGTTATCACATCAAAAATTCCTATCATGTAGGTGAAAGATAGGAAAGTGCCTGATGGCCCAGAAAGTACGACGCTCTCGAACGCAATTGGTGCCCATATCTACCTAAATGTGATTCTCCATGATCCGACTGGGGCGTAGCGCGCCACATTCCTCTTCATCCTACGGAGGCACGTTCTTCTGGTACCAATATTAGTACACTATTCCTCTTCTTCCTACAAGAAATTACCCATTCTTTGCCCACAATGTGGGAAAGAATTAGGGGCACAACGCCAATTCGAACTGAAACACATTCGCCGACTCAACTTGTGACAAACTTCTATAAATTCTGGACTATCAGGCTGAGTAAAATGTATTTAACAACATGTATATAAGCCTTCAGGACATTCACACATGCTGTTAAAAGAAAAAAATCCGGCCTCCTCCTACCCCTTCAGCCGGCCATTCCATCTCCAGAATTGGTGCATTTTTTAGAAGTGTTATCACACCAAAAATTCCTATCATGTAGGTGAAAGATAGGAAAGTGCCTGATGGCCCAGAAAGTACGACGCTCTCGAACGCAATTGGTGTCTATATCTACCTAAATGTGATTCTCCATGATCCGACTGGGGCGTAGCGCGCCCCATTCCTCTTCATCCTACGGAGGCGCGTTCTTCTGGTACCAATAGAGGTACACTATTCCTCTTCTTCCTACAAGAAATTACCCATTCTTTGCCCACAATGTGGGAAAGAATTAGGGGCACAACGCCAATTAGAACTAAAACGCATTTTCCGACTCAACATGTGACAAACTTCTATATATTCTGGACTATCAGGCTGAGAAAAATGTATTTAACAAAATGTATGTAAGCCTTCAGGGCATTCACACATGCTGTTAAAAGAAAAAAATCCGGCCTCCTCCTACCCCTTCAGCCGGCCATTCCATCTCCAGAATTGGTGCATTTTTTAGAAGTGTTATCACACCAAAAATTCCTATCATGTAGGTGAAAGATAGGAAAGTGCCTGATGGCCCAGAAAGTACGACGCTCTCGAACGCAATTGGTGCCCATATCTACCTAAATGTGATTCTCCATGATCCGACTGGGGCGTAGCGCGCCACATTCCTCTTCATCCTACGGAGGCGCGTTCTTCTGGTACCAATATTAGTACACTATTCCTCTTCTTCCTACAACAAATTACCCATTCTTTGCCCACAATGTGGGAAAGAATTAGGGGCACAACGCCAATTCGAACTGAAACACATTCGCCGACTCAACTTGTGACAAACTTCTATAAATTCTGGACTATCAGGCTGAGAAAAATGTATTTAACAACATGTATATAAGCCTTCAGGACATTCACACATGCTGTTAAAAGAAAAAAATCCGGCCTCCTCCTACCCCTTCAGCCGGCCATTCCATCTCCAGAATTGGTGCATTTTTTAGAAGTGTTATCACATCAAAAATTCCTATCATGTAGGTGAAAGATAGGAAAGTGCCTGATGGCCCAGAAAGTACGACGCTCTCGAACGCAATTGGTGCCCATATCTACCTAAATGTGATTCTCCATGATCCGACTGGGGCGTAGCGCGCCACATTCCTCTTCATCCTACGGAGGCACGTTCTTCTGGTACCAATATTAGTACACTATTCCTCTTCTTCCTACAAGAAATTACCCATTCTTTGCCCACAATGTGGGAAAGAATTAGGGGCACAACGCCAATTCGAACTGAAACACATTCGCCGACTCAACTTGTGACAAACTTCTATAAATTCTGGACTATCAGGCTGAGTAAAATGTATTTAACAACATGTATATAAGCCTTCAGGACATTCACACATGCTGTTAAAAGAAAAAAATCCGGCCTCCTCCTACCCCTTCAGCCGGCCATTCCATCTCCAGAATTGGTGCATTTTTTAGAAGTGTTATCACACCAAAAATTCCTATCATGTAGGTGAAAGATAGGAAAGTGCCTGATGGCCCAGAAAGTACGACGCTCTCGAACGCAATTGGTGTCTATATCTACCTAAATGTGATTCTCCATGATCCGACTGGGGCGTAGCGCGCCCCATTCCTCTTCATCCTACGGAGGCGCGTTCTTCTGGTACCAATAGAGGTACACTATTCCTCTTCTTCCTACAAGAAATTACCCATTCTTTGCCCACAATGTGGGAAAGAATTAGGGGCACAACGCCAATTAGAACTAAAACGCATTTTCCGACTCAACATGTGACAAACTTCTATATATTCTGGACTATCAGGCTGAGAAAAATGTATTTAACAACATGTATGTAAGCCTTCAGGGCATTCACACATGCTGTTAAAAGAAAAAAATCCGGCCTCCTCCTACCCCTTCAGCCGGCCATTCCATCTCCAGAATTGGTGCATTTTTTAGAAGTGTTATCACACCAAAAATTCCTATCATGTAGGTGAAAGATAGGAAAGTGCCTGATGGCCCAGAAAGTACGACGCTCTCGAACGCAATTGGTGCCCATATCTACCTAAATGTGATTCTCCATGATCCGAATGGGGCGTAGCGCACCACATTCCTCTTCATCCTACGGAGGCGCGTTCTTCTGGTACCAATATTAGTACACTATTCCTCTTCTTCCTACAAGAAATTACCCATTCTTTGCCCACAATGTGGGAAAGAATTAGGGGCACAACGCCAATTCGAACTGAAACACATTCGCCGACTCAACTTGTAACAAACTTCTATAAATTCTGGACTATCAGGCTGAGAAAAATGTATTTAACAACATGTATATAAGCCTTCAGGACATTCACACATGCTGTTAAAAGAAAAAAATCCGGCCTCCTCCTACCCCTTCAGCCGGCCATTCCATCTCCAGAATTGGTGCATTTTTTAGAAGTGTTATCACACCAAAAATTCCTATCATGTAGGTGAAAGATAGGAAAGTGCCTGATGGCCCAGAAAGTACGACGCTCTCGAACGCAATTGGTGTCCATATCTACCTAAATGTGATTCTCCATGATCCGACTGGGGCGTAGCGCGCCACATTCCTCTTCATCCTACGGAGGCGCGTTCTTCTGGTACCAATATTAGTATACTATTCCTCTTCTTCCTACAAGAAATTACCCATTCTTTGCCCACAATGTGAGAAAGAATTAGGGGCACAACGCCAATTCGAACTAAAACGCATTTGCCGACTCAACATGCGACAAACTTCTATATATTCTGGACTATCAGGCTGAGAAAAATGTATTTAACAACATGTATGTAAGCCTTCAGGGCATTCACACATGCTGTTAAAATAAAAAAATCCGGCCTCCTCCTACCCCTTCAGCCGGCCATTCCATCTCCAGAATTGGTGCATTTTTTAGAAGTGTTATCACATCAAAAATTCCTATCTTGTAGGTGAAAGATAGGATAGTGCCTGATGGCCCAGAAAGTACGACGCTCTCGAACACAATTAGTGTCCATATCTACCTAAATGTGATTCTCCATGATCCGACTGGGGCGTAGCGCGCCACATTCCTCTTCATCCTACGGAGGCGCGTTCTTCTGGTACCAATATTAGTACACTATTCCTCTTCTTCCTACAACAAATTACCCATTCTTTGCCCACAATGTGGGAAAGAATTAGGGGCACAACGCCAATTCGAACTGAAACACATACGCCGACTCAACTTGTGACAAACTTCTATAAATTCTGGACTATCAGGCTGAGAAAAATGTATTTAACAACATGTATATAAGCCTTCAGGACATTCACACATGCTGTTAAAAGAAAAAAATCCGGCCTCCTCCTACCCCTTCAGCCGGCCATTCCATCTCCAGAATTGGTGCATTTTTTAGAAGTGTTATCACATCAAAAATTCCTATCATGTAGGTGAAAGATAGGAAAGTGCCTGATGGCCCAGAAAGTACGACGCTCTCGAACGCAATTGGTGCCCATATCTACCTAAATGTGATTCTCCATGATCCGACTGGGGCGTAGCGCGCCACATTCCTCTTCATCCTACGGAGGCACGTTCTTCTGGTACCAATATTAGTACACTATTCCTCTTCTTCCTACAACAAATTACCCATTCTTTGCCCACAATGTGAGAAAGAATTAGGGGCACAACGCCAATTCGAACTAAAACGCATTTTCCGACTCAACATGTGACAAACTTCTATATATTCTGGACTATCAGGCTGAGAAAAATGTATTTAACAACATGTATGTAAGCCTTCAGGGCATTCACACATGCTGTTAAAAGAAAAAAATCCGGCCTCCTCCTACCCCTTCAGCCGGCCATTCCATCTCCAGAATTGGTGCATTTTTTAGAAGTGTTATCACATCAAAAATTCCTATCTTGTAGGTGAAAGATAGGATAGTGCCTGATGGCCCAGAAAGTACGACGCTCTCGAACACAATTAGTGTCCATATCTACCTAAATGTGATTCTCCATGATCCGACTGGGGCGTAGCGCGCCACATTCCTCTTCATCCTACGGAGGCGCGTTCTTCTGGTACCAATATTAGTACACTATTCCTCTTCTTCCTACAACAAATTACCCATTCTTTGCCCACAATGTGGGAAAGAATTAGGGGCACAACGCCAATTCGAACTGAAACACATTCGCCGACTCAACTTGTGACAAACTTCTATAAATTCTGGACTATCAGGCTGAGAAAAATGTATTTAACAACATGTATATAAGCCTTCAGGACATTCACACATGCTGTTAAAAGAAAAAAATCCGGCCTCCTCCTACCCCTTCAGCCGGCCATTCCATCTCCAGAATTGGTGCATTTTTTAGAAGTGTTATCACATCAAAAATTCCTATCATGTAGGTGAAAGATAGGAAAGTGCCTGATGGCCCAGAAAGTACGACGCTCTCGAACGCAATTGGTGCCCATATCTACCTAAATGTTATTCTCCATGATCCGACTGGGGCGTAGCGCGCCACATTCCTCTTCATCCTACGGAGGCACGTTCTTCTGGTACCAATATTAGTATACTATTCCTCTTCTTCCTACAAGAAATTACCCATTCTTTGCCCACAATGTGAGAAAGAATTAGGGGCACAACGCCAATTCGAACTAAAACGCATTTGCCGACTCAACATGCGACAAACTTCTATATATTCTGGACTATCAGGCTGAGAAAAATGTATTTAACAACATGTATGTAAGCCTTCAGGGCATTCACACATGCTGTTAAAAGAAAAAAATCCGGCCTCCTCCTACCCCTTCAGCCGGCCATTCCATCTCCAGAATTGGTGCATTTTTTAGAAGTGTTATCACATCAAAAATTCCTATCTTGTAGGTGAAAGATAGGATAGTGCCTGATGGCCCAGAAAGTACGACGCTCTCGAACACAATTAGTGTCCATATCTACCTAAATGTGATTCTCCATGATCCGACTGGGGCGTAGCGCGCCACATTCCTCTTCATCCTACGGAGGCGCGTTCTTCTGGTACCAATATTAGTACACTATTCCTCTTCTTCCTACAACAAATTACCCATTCTTTGCCCACAATGTGGGAAAGAATTAGGGGCACAACGCCAATTCGAACTGAAACACATTCGCCGACTCAACTTGTGACAAACTTCTATAAATTCTGGACTATCAGGCTGAGAAAAATGTATTTAACAACATGTATATAAGCCTTCAGGACATTCACACATGCTGTTAAAAGAAAAAAATCCGGCCTCCTCCTACCCCTTCAGCCGGCCATTCCATCTCCAGAATTGGTGCATTTTTTAGAAGTGTTATCACATCAAAAATTCCTATCATGTAGGTGAAAGATAGGAAAGTGCCTGATGGCCCAGAAAGTACGACGCTCTCGAACGCAATTGGTGCCCATATCTACCTAAATGTGATTCTCCATGATCCGACTGGGGCGTAGCGCGCCACATTCCTCTTCATCCTACGGAGGCACGTTCTTCTGGTACCAATATTAGTACACTATTCCTCTTCTTCCTACAAGAAATTACCCATTCTTTGCCCACAATGTGGGAAAGAATTAGGGGCACAACGCCAATTCGAACTGAAACACATTCGCCTACTCAACTTGTGACAAACTTCTATAAATTCTGGACTATCAGGCTGAGTAAAATGTATTTAACAACATGTATATAAGCCTTCAGGACATTCACACATGCTGTTAAAAGAAAAAAATCCGGCCTCCTCCTACCCCTTCAGCCGGCCATTCCATCTCCAGAATTGGTGCATTTTTTAGAAGTGTTATCACATCAAAAATTCCTATCATGTAGGTGAAAGATAGGAAAGTGCCTGATGGCCCAGAAAGTACGACGCTCTCGAACGCAATTGGTGCCCATATCTACCTAAATGTGATTCTCCATGATCCGACTGGGGCGTAGCGCGCCACATTCCTCTTCATCCTACGGAGGCACGTTCTTCTGGTACCAATATTAGTACACTATTCCTCTTCTTCCTACAAGAAATTACCCATTCTTTGCCCACAATGTGGGAAAGAATTAGGGGCACAACGCCAATTCGAACTGAAACACATTCGCCTACTCAACTTGTGACAAACTTCTATAAATTCTGGACTATCAGGCTGAGTAAAATGTATTTAACAACATGTATATAAGCCTTCAGGACATTCACACATGCTGTTAAAAGAAAAAAATCCGGCCTCCTCCTACCCCTTCAGCCGGCCATTCCATCTCCAGAATTGGTGCATTTTTTAGAAGTGTTATCACACCAAAAATTCCTATCATGTAGGTGAAAGATAGGAAAGTGCCTGATGGCCCAGAAAGTACGACGCTCTCGAACGCAATTGGTGTCTATATCTACCTAAATGTGATTCTCCATGATCCGACTGGGGCGTAGCGCGCCCCATTCCTCTTCATCCTACGGAGGCGCGTTCTTCTGGTACCAATAGAGGTACACTATTCCTCTTCTTCCTACAACAAATTACCCATTCTTTGCCCACAATGTGAGAAAGAATTAGGGGCACAACGCCAATTCGAACTAAAACGCATTTTCCGACTCAACATGTGACAAACTTCTATATATTCTGGACTATCAGGCTGAGAAAAATGTATTTAACAACATGTATGTAAGCCTTCAGGGCATTCACACATGCTGTTAAAAGAAAAAAATCCGGCCTCCTCCTACCCCTTCAGCCGGCCATTCCATCTCGAGAATTGGTGCATTTTTTAGAAGTGTTATCACACCAAAAATTCCTATCATGTAGGTGAAAGATAGGAAAGTGCCTGATGGCCCAGAAAGTACGACGCTCTCGAACGCAATTGGTGCCCATATCTACCTAAATGTGATTCTCCATGATCCGACTGGGGCGTAGCGCGCCACATTCCTCTTCATCCTACGGAGGCGCGTTCTTCTGGTACCAATATTAGTACACTATTCCTCTTCTTCCTACAAGAAATTACCCATTCTTTGCCCACAATGTGGGAAAGAATTAGGGGCACAACACCAATTCGAACTGAAACACATTCGCCGACTCAACTTGTGACAAACTTCTATAAATTCTGGACTATCAGGCTGAGAAAAATGTATTTAACAACATGTATATAAGCCTTCAGGACATTCACACATGCTGTTAAAAGAAAAAAATCCGGCCTCCTCCTACCCCTTCAGCCGGCCATTCCATCTCCAGAATTGGTGCATTTTTTAGAAGTGTTATCACACCAAAAATTCCTATCATGTAGGTGAAAGATAGGAAAGTGCCTGATGGCCCAGAAAGTACGACGCTCTCGAACGCAATTGGTGTCCATATCTACCTAAATGTGATTCTCCATGATCCGACTGGGGCATAGCGCGCCACATTCCTCTTCATCCTACGGAGGCGCGTTCTTCTGGTACCAATATTAGTATACTATTCCTCTTCTTCCTACAAGAAATTACCCATTCTTTGCCCACAATGTGAGAAAGAATTAGGGGCACAACGCCAATTCGAACTAAAACGCATTTGCCGACTCAACATGCGACAAACTTCTATATATTCTGGACTATCAGGCTGAGAAAAATGTATTTAACAACATGTATGTAAGCCTTCAGGGCATTCACACATGCTGTTAAAAGAAAAAAATCCGGCCTCCTCCTACCCCTTCAGCCGGCCATTCCATCTCCAGAATTGGTGCATTTTTTAGAAGTGTTATCACATCAAAAATTCCTATCTTGTAGGTGAAAGATAGGATAGTGCCTGATGGCCCAGAAAGTACGACGCTCTCGAACGCAATTGGTGTCCATATCTACCTAAATGTGATTCTCCATGATCCGACTGGGGCGTAGCGCGCCACATTCCTCTTCATCCTACGGAGGCGCGTTCTTCTGGTACCAATATTAGTATACTATTCCTCTTCTTCCTACAAGAAATTACCCATTCTTTGCCCACAATGTGAGAAAGAATTAGGGGCACAACGCCAATTGGAACTAAAACGCATTTGCCGACTCAACATGCGACAAACTTCTATATATTCTGGACTATCAGGCTGAGAAAAATGTATTTAACAACATGTATGTAAGCCTTCAGGGCATTCACACATGCTGTTAAAAGAAAAAAATCCGGCCTCCTCCTACCCCTTCAGCCGGCCATTCCATCTCCAGAATTGGTGCATTTTTTAGAAGTGTTATCACATCAAAAATTCCTATCTTGTAGGTGAAAGATAGGATAGTGCCTGATGGCCCAGAAAGTACGACGCTCTCGAACACAATTAGTGTCCATATCTACCTAAATGTGATTCTCCATGATCCGACTGGGGCGTAGCGCGCCACATTCCTCTTCATCCTACGGAGGCGCGTTCTTCTGGTACCAATATTAGTACACTATTCCTCTTCTTCCTACAACAAATTACCCATTCTTTGCCCACAATGTGGGAAAGAATTAGGGGCACAACGCCAATTCGAACTGAAACACATTCGCCGACTCAACTTGTGACAAACTTCTATAAATTCTGGACTATCAGGCTGAGAAAAATGTATTTAACAACATGTATATAAGCCTTCAGGACATTCACACATGCTGTTAAAAGAAAAAAATCCGGCCTCCTCCTACCCCTTCAGCCGGCCTTTCCATCTCCAGAATTGGTGCATTTTTTAGAAGTGTTATCACATCAAAAATTCCTATCATGTAGGTGAAAGATAGGAAAGTGCCTGATGGCCCAGAAAGTACGACGCTCTCGAACGCAATTGGTGCCCATATCTACCTAAATGTGATTCTCCATGATCCGACTGGGGCGTAGCGCGCCACATTCCTCTTCATCCTACGGAGGCACGTTCTTCTGGTACCAATATTAGTACACTATTCCTCTTCTTCCTACAAGAAATTACCCATTCTTTGCCCACAATGTGAGAAAGAATTAGGGGCACAACGCCAATTCGAACGAAAACGCATTTGCCGACTCAACATGCGACAAACTTCTATATATTCTGGACTATCAGGCTGAGAAAAATGTATTTAACAACATGTATGTAAGCCTTCAGGGCATTCACACATGCTGTTAAAAGAAAAAAATCCGGCCTCCTCCTACCCCTTCAGCCGGCCATTCCATCTCCAGAATTGGTGCATTTTTTAGAAGTGTCATCACACCAAAAATTCCTATCATGTAGGTGAAAGATAGGAAAGTGCCTGATGGCCCAGAAAGTACGACGCTCTCGAACGCAATTGGTGTCCATATCTACCTAAATGTGATTCTCCATGATCCGACTGGGGCGTAGCGCGCCACATTCCTCTTCATCCTACGGAGGCGCGTTCTTCTGGTACCAATATTAGTACACTATTCCTCTTCTTCCTACAACAAATTACCCATTCTTTGCCCACAATGTGGGAAAGAATTAGGGGCACAACGCCAATTCGAACTGAAACACATTCGCCGACTCAACTTGTGACAAACTTCTATAAATTCTGGACTATCAGGCTGAGAAAAATGTATTTAACAACATGTATATAAGCCTTCAGGACATTCACACATGCTGTTAAAAGAAAAAAATCCGGCCTCCTCCTACCCCTTCAGCCGGCCATTCTATCTCCAGAATTGGTGCATTTTTTAGAAGTGTTATCACACCAAAAATTCCTATCATGTAGGTGAAAGATAGGAAAGTGCCTGATGGCCCAGAAATACGATGCTCTCGAACGCAATTGGTGTCCATATCTACCTAAATGTGATTCTCCATGATCCGACTGGGGCGTAGCGCGCCACATTCCTCTTCATCCTACGGAGGCGCGTTCTTCTGGTACCAATATTAGTACACTATTCCTCTTCTTCCTACAACAAATTACCCATTCTTTACCCACAATGTGAGAAAGAATTAGGGGCACAACGCCAATTCGAACTGAAACACATTCGCCGACTCAACTTGCGACAAACTTCTATATATTCTGGACTATCAGGCTGAGAAAAATGTATTTAACAACATGTATATAAGCCTTCAGGACATTCACACATGCTGTTAAAAGAAAAAAATCCGGCCTCCTCCTACCCCTTCAGCCGGCCATTCCATCTCCAGAATTGGTGCATTTTTTAGAAGTTTTATCACACCAAAAATTCCTATCATGTAGGTGAAAGATAGGAAAGTGCCTGATGGCCCAGAAAGTACGACGCTCTCGAACGCAATTGGTGTCCATATCTACCTAAATGTGATTCTCCATGATCCGACTGGGGCGTAGCGTGCCACATTCCTCTTCATCCTACGGAGGCGCGTTCTTCTGGTACCAATATTAGTACACTATTCCTCTTCTTCCTACAACAAATTACCCATTCTTTGCCCACAATGTGGGAAAGAATTAGGGGCACAACGCCAATTCGAACTGAAACACATTCGCCGACTCAACTTGTGACAAACTTCTATAAATTCTGGACTATCAGGCTGAGAAAAATGTATTTAACAACATGTATATAAGCCTTCAGGACATTCACACATGCTGTTAAAAGAAAAAAATCCGGCCTCCTCCTACCCCTTCAGCCGGCCATTCCATCTCCAGAATTGGTGCATTTTTTAGAAGTGTTATCACACCAAAAATTCCTATCATGTAGGTGAAAGATAGGAAAGTGCCTGATGGCCCAGAAAGTACGACGCTCTCGAACGCAATTGGTGTCCATATCTACCTAAATGTGATTCTCCATGATCCGACTGGGGCGTAGCGCGCCACATTCCTCTTCATCCTACGGAGGCGCGTTCTTCTGGTACCAATATTAGTACACTATTCCTCTTCTTCCTACAACAAATTACCCATTCTTTGCCCACAATGTGGGAAAGAATTAGGGGCACAACGCCAATTCGAACTGAAACACATTCGCCGACTCAACTTGTGACAAACTTCTATAAATTCTGGACTATCAGGCTGAGAAAAATGTATTTAACAACATGTATATAAGCCTTCAGGACATTCACACATGCTGTTAAAAGAAAAAAATCCGGCCTCCTCCTACCCCTTCAGCCGGCCATTCCATCTCCAGAATTGGTGCATTTTTTAGAAGTGTTATCACACCAAAAATTCCTATCATGTAGGTGAAAGATAGGAAAGTGCCTGATGGCCCAGAAAGTACGACGCTCTCGAACGCAATTGGTGTCCATATCTACCTAAATGTGATTCTCCATGATCCGACTGGGGCGTAGCGCGCCACATTCCTCTTCATCCTACGGAGGCGCGTTCTTCTGGTACCAATATTAGTACACTATTCCTCTTCTTCCTACAACAAATTACCCATTCTTTGCCCACAATGTGGGAAAGAATTAGGGGCACAACGCCAATTCGAACTGAAACACATTCGCCGACTCAACTTGTGACAAACTTCTATAAATTCTGGACTATCAGGCTGAGAAAAATGTATTTAACAACATGTATATAAGCCTTCAGGACATTCACACATGCTGTTAAAAGAAAAAAATCCGGCCTCCTCCTACCCCTTCAGCCGGCCATTCCATCTCCAGAATTGGTGCATTTTTTAGAAGTGTTATCACACCAAAAATTCCTATCATGTAGGTGAAAGATAGGAAAGTGCCTGATGGCCCAGAAAGTACGACGCTCTCGAACGCAATTGGTGTCCATATCTACCTAAATGTGATTCTCCATGATCCGACTGGGGCGTAGCGCGCCACATTCCTCTTCATCCTACTGGGGCGCGTTCTTCTGGTACCAATATTAGTACACTATTCCTCTTCTTCCTACAACAAATTACCCATTCTTTGCCCACCATGTGGGAAAGAATTAGGGGCACAACGCCAATTCGAACTGAAACACATTCGCCGACTCAACTTGTGACAAACTTCTATAAATTCTGGACTATCAGGCTGAGAAAAATGTATTTAACAACATGTATATAAGCCTTCAGGACATTCACACATGCTGTTAAAAGAAAAAAATCCGGCCTCCTCCTACCCCTTCAGCCGGCCATTCCATCTCCAGAATTGGTGCATTTTTTAGAAGTGTTATCACATCAAAAATTCCTATATTGTAGGTGAAAGATAGGATAGTGCCTGATGGCCCAGAAAGTACGACGCTCTCTAACGCAATTGGTGCCCATATCTACCTAAATGTGATTCTCCATGATCCGACTGGGGCGTAGCGCGCCACATTCCTCTTCATCCTACGGAGGCGCGTTCTTCTGGTACCAATATTAGTACACTATTCCTCTTCTTCCTACAACAAATTACCCATTCTTTGCCCACAATGTGGGAAAGAATTAGGGGCACAACGCCAATTCGAACTGAAACACATTCGCCGACTCAACTTGTGACAAACTTCTATAAATTCTGGACTATCAGGCTGAGAAAAATGTATTTAACAACATGTATATAAGCCTTCAGGACATTCACACATGCTGTTAAAAGAAAAAAATCCGGCCTCCTCCTACCCCTTCAGCCGGCCATTCTATCTCCAGAATTGGTGCATTTTTTAGAAGTGTTATCACACCAAAAATTCCTATCATGTAGGTGAAAGATAGGAAAGTGCCTGATGGCCCAGAAAGTACGACGCTCTCGAACGCAATTGGTGTCCATATCTACCTAAATGTGATTCTCCATGATCCGACTGGGGCGTAGCGCGCCACATTCCTCTTCATCCTACGGAGGCGCGTTCTTCTGGTACCAATATTAGTACACTATTCCTCTTCTTCCTACAACAAATTACCCATTCTTTGCCCACAATGTGGGAAAGAATTAGGGGCACAACGCCAATTCGAACTGAAACACATTCGCCGACTCAACTTGTGACAAACTTCTATAAATTCTGGACTATCAGGCTGAGAAAAATGTATTTAACAACATGTATATAAGCCTTCAGGACATTCACACATGCTGTTAAAAGAAAAAAATCCGGCCTCCTCCTACCCCTTCAGCCGGCCATTCTATCTCCAGAATTGGTGCATTTTTTAGAAGTGTTATCACACCAAAAATTCCTATCATGTAGGTGAAAGATAGGAAAGTGCCTGATGGCCCAGAAATACGATGCTCTCGAACGCAATTGGTGTCCATATCTACCTAAATGTGATTCTCCATGATCCGACTGGGGCGTAGCGCGCCACATTCCTCTTCATCCTACGGAGGCGCGTTCTTCTGGTACCAATATTAGTACACTATTCCTCTTCTTCCTACAACAAATTACCCATTCTTTACCCACAATGTGAGAAAGAATTAGGGGCACAACGCCAATTCGAACTGAAACACATTCGCCGACTCAACTTGCGACAAACTTCTATATATTCTGGACTATCAGGCTGAGAAAAATGTATTTAACAACATGTATATAAGCCTTCAGGACATTCACACATGCTGTTAAAAGAAAAAAGTCCGGCCTCCTCCTACCCCTTCAGCCGGCCATTCCATCTCCAGAATTGGTGCATTTTTTAGAAGTGTTATCACACCAAAAATTCCTATCATGTAGGTGAAAGATAGGATAGTGCCTGATGGCCCAGAAAGTACGACGCTCTCGAACGCAATTAGTGTCCATATCTACCTAAATGTGATTCTCCATGATCCGACTGGGGCGTAGCGCGCCACATTCCTCTTCATCCTACGGAGGCGCGTTCTTCTGGTACCAATATTAGTACACTATTCCTCTTCTTCCTACAACAAATTACCCATTCTTTGCCCACAATGTGGGAAAGAATTAGGGGCACAACGCCAATTCGAACTGAAACACATTCGCCGACTCAACTTGTGACAAACTTCTATAAATTCTGGACTATCAGGCTGAGAAAAATGTATTTAACAACATGTATATAAGCCTTCAGGACATTCACACATGCTGTTAAAAGAAAAAAATCCGGCCTCCTCCTACCCCTTCAGCCGGCCATTCTATCTCCAGAATTGGTGCATTTTTTAGAAGTGTTATCACACCAAAAATTCCTATCATGTAGGTGAAAGATAGGAAAGTGCCTGATGGCCCAGAAAGTACGATGCTCTCGAACGCAATTGGTGTCCATATCTACCTAAATGTGATTCTCCATGATCCGACTGGGGCGTAGCGCGCCACATTCCTCTTCATCCTACGGAGGCGCGTTCTTCTGGTACCAATATTAGTACACTATTCCTCTTCTTCCTACAACAAATTACCCATTCTTTACCCACAATGTGAGAAAGAATTAGGGGCACAACGCCAATTCGAACTGAAACACATTCGCCGACTCAACTTGCGACAAACTTCTATATATTCTGGACTATCAGGCTGAGAAAAATGTATTTAACAACATGTATATAAGCCTTCAGGACATTCACACATGCTGTTAAAAGAAAAAAATCCGGCCTCCTCCTACCCCTTCAGCCGGCCATTCCATCTCCAGAATTGGTGCATTTTTTAGAAGTGTTATCACACCAAAAATTCCTATCATGTAGGTGAAAGATAGGAAAGTGCCTGATGGCCCAGAAAGTACGACGCTCTCGAACGCAATTGGTGTCCATATCTACCTAAATGTGATTCTCCATGATCCGACTGGGGCGTAGCGTGCCACATTCCTCTTCATCCTACTGAGGCGCGTTCTTCTGGTACCAATATTAGTACACTATTCCTCTTCTTCCTACAACAAATTACCCATTCTTTGCCCACAATGTGGGAAAGAATTAGGGGCACAACGCCAATTCGAACTGAAACACATTCGCCGACTCAACTTGTGACAAACTTCTATAAATTCTGGACTATCAGGCTGAGAAAAATGTATTTAACAACATGTATATAAGCCTTCAGGACATTCACACATGCTGTTAAAAGAAAAAAATCCGGCCTCCTCCTACCCCTTCAGCCGGCCATTCCATCTCCAGAATTGGTGCATTTTTTAGAAGTGTCATCACACCAAAAATTCCTATCATGTAGGTGAAAGATAGGAAAGTGCCTGATGGCCCAGAAAGTACGACGCTCTCGAACGCAATTGGTGTCCATATCTACCTAAATGTGATTCTCCATGATCCGACTGGGGCGTAGCGCGCCACATTCCTCTTCATCCTACGGAGGCGCGTTCTTCTGGTACCAATATTAGTACACTATTCCTCTTCTTCCTACAACAAATTACCCATTCTTTGCCCACAATGTGGGAAAGAATTAGGGGCACAACGCCAATTCGAACTGAAACACATTCGCCGACTCAACTTGTGACAAACTTCTATAAATTCTGGACTATCAGGCTGAGAAAAATGTATTTAACAACATGTATATAAGCCTTCAGGACATTCACACATGCTGTTAAAAGAAAAAAATCCGGCCTCCTCCTACCCCTTCAGCCGGCCATTCTATCTCCAGAATTGGTGCATTTTTTAGAAGTGTTATCACACCAAAAATTCCTATCATGTAGGTGAAAGATAGGAAAGTGCCTGATGGCCCAGAAATACGATGCTCTCGAACGCAATTGGTGTCCATATCTACCTAAATGTGATTCTCCATGATCCGACTGGGGCGTAGCGCGCCACATTCCTCTTCATCCTACGGAGGCGCGTTCTTCTGGTACCAATATTAGTACACTATTCCTCTTCTTCCTACAACAAATTACCCATTCTTTACCCACAATGTGAGAAAGAATTAGGGGCACAACGCCAATTCGAACTGAAACACATTCGCCGACTCAACTTGCGACAAACTTCTATATATTCTGGACTATCAGGCTGAGAAAAATGTATTTAACAACATGTATATAAGCCTTCAGGACATTCACACATGCTGTTAAAAGAAAAAAATCCGGCCTCCTCCTACCCCTTCAGCCGGCCATTCCATCTCCAGAATTGGTGCATTTTTTAGAAGTTTTATCACACCAAAAATTCCTATCATGTAGGTGAAAGATAGGAAAGTGCCTGATGGCCCAGAAAGTACGACGCTCTCGAACGCAATTGGTGTCCATATCTACCTAAATGTGATTCTCCATGATCCGACTGGGGCGTAGCGTGCCACATTCCTCTTCATCCTACGGAGGCGCGTTCTTCTGGTACCAATATTAGTACACTATTCCTCTTCTTCCTACAACAAATTACCCATTCTTTGCCCACAATGTGGGAAAGAATTAGGGGCACAACGCCAATTCGAACTGAAACACATTCGCCGACTCAACTTGTGACAAACTTCTATAAATTCTGGACTATCAGGCTGAGAAAAATGTATTTAACAACATGTATATAAGCCTTCAGGACATTCACACATGCTGTTAAAAGAAAAAAATCCGGCCTCCTCCTACCCCTTCAGCCGGCCATTCCATCTCCAGAATTGGTGCATTTTTTAGAAGTGTTATCACATCAAAAATTCCTATCTTGTAGGTGAAAGATAGGATAGTGCCTGATGGCCCAGAAAGTACGACGCTCTCGAACGCAATTAGTGTCCATATCTACCTAAATGTGATTCTCCATGATCCGACTGGGGCGTAGCGCGCCACATTCCTCTTCATCCTACGGAGGCGCGTTCTTCTGGTACCAATATTAGTACACTATTCCTCTTCTTCCTACAACAAATTACCCATTCTTTGCCCACAATGTGGGAAAGAATTAGGGGCACAACGCCAATTCGAACTGAAACACATTCGCCGACTCAACTTGTGACAAACTTCTATAAATTCTGGACTATCAGGCTGAGAAAAATGTATTTAACAACATGTATATAAGCCTTCAGGACATTCACACATGCTGTTAAAAGAAAAAAATCCGGCCTCCTCCTACCCCTTCAGCCGGCCATTCCATCTCCAGAATTGGTGCATTTTTTAGAAGTGTTATCACACCAAAAATTCCTATCATGTAGGTGAAAGATAGGAAAGTGCCTGATGGCCCAGAAAGTACGACGCTCTCGAACGCAATTGGTGTCCATATCTACCTAAATGTGATTCTCCATGATCCGACTGGGGCGTAGCGCGCCACATTCCTCTTCATCCTACGGAGGCGCGTTCTTCTGGTACCAATATTAGTACACTATTCCTCTTCTTCCTACAACAAATTACCCATTCTTTGCCCACAATGTGGGAAAGAATTAGGGGCACAACGCCAATTCGAACTGAAACACATTCGCCGACTCAACTTGTGACAAACTTCTATAAATTCTGGACTATCAGGCTGAGAAAAATGTATTTAACAACATGTATATAAGCCTTCAGGACATTCACACATGCTGTTAAAAGAAAAAAATCCGGCCTCCTCCTACCCCTTCAGCCGGCCATTCCATCTCCAGAATTGGTGCATTTTTTAGAAGTGTTATCACACCAAAAATTCCTATCATGTAGGTGAAAGATAGGAAAGTGCCTGATGGCCCAGAAAGTACGACGCTCTCGAACGCAATTGGTGTCCATATCTACCTAAATGTGATTCTCCATGATCCGACTGGGGCGTAGCGCGCCACATTCCTCTTCATCCTACGGAGGCGCGTTCTTCTGGTACCAATATTAGTACACTATTCCTCTTCTTCCTACAACAAATTACCCATTCTTTGCCCACAATGTGGGAAAGAATTAGGGGCACAACGCCAATTCGAACTGAAACACATTCGCCGACTCAACTTGTGACAAACTTCTATAAATTCTGGACTATCAGGCTGAGAAAAATGTATTTAACAACATGTATATAAGCCTTCAGGACATTCACACATGCTGTTAAAAGAAAAAAATCCGGCCTCCTCCTACCCCTTCAGCCGGCCATTCCATCTCCAGAATTGGTGCATTTTTTAGAAGTGTTATCACACCAAAAATTCCTATCATGTAGGTGAAAGATAGGAAAGTGCCTGATGGCCCAGAAAGTACGACGCTCTCGAACGCAATTGGTGTCCATATCTACCGAAATGTGATTCTCCATGATCCGACTGGGGCGTAGCGCGCCACATTCCTCTTCATCCTACGGAGGCGCGTTCTTCTGGTACCAATATTAGTACACTATTCCTCTTCTTCCTACAACAAATTACCCATTCTTTGCCCACCATGTGGGAAAGAATTAGGGGCACAACGCCAATTCGAACTGAAACACATTCGCCGACTCAACTTGTGACAAACTTCTATAAATTCTGGACTATCAGGCTGAGAAAAATGTATTTAACAACATGTATATAAGCCTTCAGGACATTCACACATGCTGTTAAAAGAAAAAAATCTGGCCTCCTCCTACCCCTTCAGCCGGCCATTCCATCTCCAGAATTGGTGCATTTTTTAGAAGTGTTATCACATCAAAAATTCCTATCTTGTAGGTGAAAGATAGGATAGTGCCTGATGGCCCAGAAAGTACGACGCTCTCTAACGCAATTGGTGCCCATATCTACCTAAATGTGATTCTCCATGATCCGACTGGGGCGTAGCGCGCCACATTCCTCTTCATCCTACGGAGGCGCGTTCTTCTGGTACCAATATTAGTACACTATTCCTCTTCTTCCTACAACAAATTACCCATTCTTTGCCCACAATGTGGGAAAGAATTAGGGGCACAACGCCAATTCGAACTGAAACACATTCGCCGACTCAACTTGTGACAAACTTCTATAAATTCTGGACTATCAGGCTGAGAAAAATGTATTTAACAACATGTATATAAGCCTTCAGGACATTCGCACATGCTGTTAAAAGAAAAAAATCCAGCCTCCTCCTACCCCTTCAGCCGGCCATTCCATCTCCAGAATTGGTGCATTTTTTAGAAGTGTTATCACACCAAAAATTCCTATCATGTAGGTGAAAGATAGGAAAGTGCCTGATGGCCCAGAAAGTACGACGCTCTCGAACGCAATTGGTGTCCATATCTACCTAAATGTGATTCTCCATGATCCGACTGGGGCGTAGCGCGCCACATTCCTCTTCATCCTACGGAGGCGCGTTCTTCTGGTACCAATATTAGTACACTATTCCTCTTCTTCCTACAACAAATTACCCATTCTTTGCCCACCATGTGGGAAAGAATTAGGGGCACAACGCCAATTCGAACTGAAACACATTCGCCGACTCAACTTGTGACAAACTTCTATAAATTCTGGACTATCAGGCTGAGAAAAATGTATTTAACAACATGTATATAAGCCTTCAGGACATTCACACATGCTGTTAAAAGAAAAAAATCCGGCCTCCTCCTACCCCTTCAGCCGGCCATTCCATCTCCAGAATTGGTGCATTTTTTAGAAGTGTTATCACATCAAAAATTCCTATATTGTAGGTGAAAGATAGGAAAGTGCCTGATGGCCCAGAAAGTACGATGCTCTCGAACGCAATTGGTGTCCATATCTACCTAAATGTGATTCTCCATGATCCGACTGGGGCGTAGCGCGCCACATTCCTCTTCATCCTACGGAGGCGCGTTCTTCTGGTACCAATATTAGTACACTATTCCTCTTCTTCCTACAACAAATTACCCATTCTTTACCCACAATGTGAGAAAGAATTAGGGGCACAACGCCAATTCGAACTGAAACACATTCGCCGACTCAACTTGCGACAAACTTCTATATATTCTGGACTATCAGGCTGAGAAAAATGTATTTAACAACATGTATATAAGCCTTCAGGACATTCACACATGCTGTTAAAAGAAAAAAATCCGGCCTCCTCCTACCCCTTCAGCCGGCCATTCCATCTCCAGAATTGGTGCATTTTTTAGAAGTGTTATCACACCAAAAATTCCTATCATGTAGGTGAAAGATAGGAAAGTGCCTGATGGCCCAGAAAGTACGACGCTCTCGAACGCAATTGGTGTCCATATCTACCTAAATGTGATTCTCCATGATCCGACTGGGGCGTAGCGTGCCACATTCCTCTTCATCCTACTGAGGCGCGTTCTTCTGGTACCAATATTAGTACACTATTCCTCTTCTTCCTACAACAAATTACCCATTCTTTGCCCACAATGTGGGAAAGAATTAGGGGCACAACGCCAATTCGAACTGAAACACATTCGCCGACTCAACTTGTGACAAACTTCTATAAATTCTGGACTATCAGGCTGAGAAAAATGTATTTAACAACATGTATATAAGCCTTCAGGACATTCACACATGCTGTTAAAAGAAAAAAATCCGGCCTCCTCCTACCCCTTCAGCCGGCCATTCCATCTCCAGAATTGGTGCATTTTTTAGAAGTGTTATCACACCAAAAATTCCTATCATGTAGGTGAAAGATAGGAAAGTGCCTGATGGCCCAGAAAGTACGACGCTCTCGAACGCAATTGGTGTCCATATCTACCTAAATGTGATTCTCCATGATCCGACTGGGGCGTAGCGCGCCACATTCCTCTTCATCCTACGGAGGCGCGTTCTTCTGGTACCAATATTAGTACACTATTCCTCTTCTTCCTACAACAAATTACCCATTCTTTGCCCACAATGTGGGAAAGAATTAGGGGCACAACGCCAATTCGAACTGAAACACATTCGCCGACTCAACTTGTGACAAACTTCTATAAATTCTGGACTATCAGGCTGAGAAAAATGTATTTAACAACATGTATATAAGCCTTCAGGACATTCACACATGCTGTTAAAAGAAAAAAATCCGGCCTCCTCCTACCCCTTCAGCCGGCCATTCCATCTCCAGAATTGGTGCATTTTTTAGAAGTGTTATCACACCAAAAATTCCTATCATGTAGGTGAAAGATAGGAAAGTGCCTGATGGCCCAGAAAGTACGACGCTCTCGAACGCAATTGGTGTCCATATCTACCTAAATGTGATTCTCCATGATCCGACTGGGGCGTAGCGCGCCACATTCCTCTTCATCCTACGGAGGCGCGTTCTTCTGGTACCAATATTAGTACACTATTCCTCTTCTTCCTACAACAAATTACCCATTCTTTGCCCACAATGTGGGAAAGAATTAGGGGCACAACGCCAATTCGAACTGAAACACATTCGCCGACTCAACTTGTGACAAACTTCTATAAATTCTGGACTATCAGGCTGAGAAAAATGTATTTAACAACATGTATATAAGCCTTCAGGACATTCACACATGCTGTTAAAAGAAAAAAATCCGGCCTCCTCCTACCCCTTCAGCCGGCCATTCCATCTCCAGAATTGGTGCATTTTTTAGAAGTGTTATCACACCAAAAATTCCTATCATGTAGGTGAAAGATAGGAAAGTGCCTGATGGCCCAGAAAGTACGACGCTCTCGAACGCAATTGGTGTCCATATCTACCGAAATGTGATTCTCCATGATCCGACTGGGGCGTAGCGCGCCACATTCCTCTTCATCCTACGGAGGCGCGTTCTTCTGGTACCAATATTAGTACACTATTCCTCTTCTTCCTACAACAAATTACCCATTCTTTGCCCACCATGTGGGAAAGAATTAGGGGCACAACGCCAATTCGAACTGAAACACATTCGCCGACTCAACTTGTGACAAACTTCTATAAATTCTGGACTATCAGGCTGAGAAAAATGTATTTAACAACATGTATATAAGCCTTCAGGACATTCACACATGCTGTTAAAAGAAAAAAATCTGGCCTCCTCCTACCCCTTCAGCCGGCCATTCCATCTCCAGAATTGGTGCATTTTTTAGAAGTGTTATCACATCAAAAATTCCTATCTTGTAGGTGAAAGATAGGATAGTGCCTGATGGCCCAGAAAGTACGACGCTCTCGAACGCAATTGGTGCCCATATCTACCTAAATGTGATTCTCCATGATCCGACTGGGGCGTAGCGCGCCACATTCCTCTTCATCCTACGGAGGCGCGTTCTTCTGGTACCAATATTAGTACACTATTCCTCTTCTTCCTACAACAAATTACCCATTCTTTACCCACAATGTGAGAAAGAATTAGGGGCACAACGCCAATTCGAACTGAAACACATTCGCCGACTCAACTTGCGACAAACTTCTATATATTCTGGACTATCAGGCTGAGAAAAATGTATTTAACAACATGTATATAAGCCTTCAGGACATTCACACATGCTGTTAAAAGAAAAAAATCCGGCCTCCTCCTACCCCTTCAGCCGGCCATTCCATCTCCAGAATTGGTGCATTTTTTAGAAGTGTTATCACATCAAAAATTCCTATCTTGTAGGTGAAAGATAGGATAGTGCCTGATGGCCCAGAAAGTACGACGCTCTCGAACGCAATTGGTGCCCATATCTACCTAAATGTGATTCTCCATGATCCGACTGGGGCGTAGCGCGCCACATTCCTCTTCATCCTACGGAGGCGCGTTCTTCTGGTACCAATATTAGTACACTATTCCTCTTCTTCCTACAACAAATTACCCATTCTTTACCCACAATGTGAGAAAGAATTAGGGGCACAACGCCAATTCGAACTGAAACACATTCGCCGACTCAACTTGCGACAAACTTCTATATATTCTGGACTATCAGGCTGAGAAAAATGTATTTAACAACATGTATATAAGCCTTCAGGACATTCACACATGCTGTTAAAAGAAAAAAATCCGGCCTCCTCCTACCCCTTCAGCCGGCCATTCCATCTCCAGAATTGGTGCATTTTTTAGAAGTGTTATCACACCAAAAATTCCTATCATGTAGGTGAAAGATAGGAAAGTGCCTGATGGCCCAGAAAGTACGACGCTCTCGAACGCAATTGGTGTCCATATCTACCTAAATGTGATTCTCCATGATCCGACTGGGGCGTAGCGTGCCACATTCCTCTTCATCCTACTGAGGCGCGTTCTTCTGGTACCAATATTAGTACACTATTCCTCTTCTTCCTACAACAAATTACCCATTCTTTGCCCACAATGTGGGAAAGAATTAGGGGCACAACGCCAATTCGAACTGAAACACATTCGCCGACTCAACTTGTGACAAACTTCTATAAATTCTGGACTATCAGGCTGAGAAAAATGTATTTAACAACATGTATATAAGCCTTCAGGACATTCACACATGCTGTTAAAAGAAAAAAATCCGGCCTCCTCCTACCCCTTCAGCCGGCCATTCCATCTCCAGAATTGGTGCATTTTTTAGAAGTGTTATCACACCAAAAATTCCTATCATGTAGGTGAAAGATAGGAAAGTGCCTGATGGCCCAGAAAGTACGACGCTCTCGAACGCAATTGGTGTCCATATCTACCTAAATGTGATTCTCCATGATCCGACTGGGGCGTAGCGCGCCACATTCCTCTTCATCCTACGGAGGCGCGTTCTTCTGGTACCAATATTAGTACACTATTCCTCTTCTTCCTACAACAAATTACCCATTCTTTGCCCACAATGTGGGAAAGAATTAGGGGCACAACGCCAATTCGAACTGAAACACATTCGCCGACTCAACTTGTGACAAACTTCTATAAATTCTGGACTATCAGGCTGAGAAAAATGTATTTAACAACATGTATATAAGCCTTCAGGACATTCACACATGCTGTTAAAAGAAAAAAATCCGGCCTCCTCCTACCCCTTCAGCCGGCCATTCCATCTCCAGAATTGGTGCATTTTTTAGAAGTGTTATCACACCAAAAATTCCTATCATGTAGGTGAAAGATAGGAAAGTGCCTGATGGCCCAGAAAGTACGACGCTCTCGAACGCAATTGGTGTCCATATCTACCTAAATGTGATTCTCCATGATCCGACTGGGGCGTAGCGCGCCACATTCCTCTTCATCCTACGGAGGCGCGTTCTTCTGGTACCAATATTAGTACACTATTCCTCTTCTTCCTACAACAAATTACCCATTCTTTGCCCACAATGTGGGAAAGAATTAGGGGCACAACGCCAATTCGAACTGAAACACATTCGCCGACTCAACTTGTGACAAACTTCTATAAATTCTGGACTATCAGGCTGAGAAAAATGTATTTAACAACATGTATATAAGCCTTCAGGACATTCACACATGCTGTTAAAAGAAAAAAATCCGGCCTCCTCCTACCCCTTCAGCCGGCCATTCCATCTCCAGAATTGGTGCATTTTTTAGAAGTGTTATCACACCAAAAATTCCTATCATGTAGGTGAAAGATAGGAAAGTGCCTGATGGCCCAGAAAGTACGACGCTCTCGAACGCAATTGGTGTCCATATCTACCGAAATGTGATTCTCCATGATCCGACTGGGGCGTAGCGCGCCACATTCCTCTTCATCCTACGGAGGCGCGTTCTTCTGGTACCAATATTAGTACACTATTCCTCTTCTTCCTACAACAAATTACCCATTCTTTGCCCACCATGTGGGAAAGAATTAGGGGCACAACGCCAATTCGAACTGAAACACATTCGCCGACTCAACTTGTGACAAACTTCTATAAATTCTGGACTATCAGGCTGAGAAAAATGTATTTAACAACATGTATATAAGCCTTCAGGACATTCACACATGCTGTTAAAAGAAAAAAATCTGGCCTCCTCCTACCCCTTCAGCCGGCCATTCCATCTCCAGAATTGGTGCATTTTTTAGAAGTGTTATCACATCAAAAATTCCTATCTTGTAGGTGAAAGATAGGATAGTGCCTGATGGCCCAGAAAGTACGACGCTCTCGAACGCAATTGGTGCCCATATCTACCTAAATGTGATTCTCCATGATCCGACTGGGGCGTAGCGCGCCACATTCCTCTTCATCCTACGGAGGCGCGTTCTTCTGGTACCAATATTAGTACACTATTCCTCTTCTTCCTACAACAAATTACCCATTCTTTACCCACAATGTGAGAAAGAATTAGGGGCACAACGCCAATTCGAACTGAAACACATTCGCCGACTCAACTTGCGACAAACTTCTATATATTCTGGACTATCAGGCTGAGAAAAATGTATTTAACAACATGTATATAAGCCTTCAGGACATTCACACATGCTGTTAAAAGAAAAAAATCCGGCCTCCTCCTACCCCTTCAGCCGGCCATTCCATCTCCAGAATTGGTGCATTTTTTAGAAGTGTTATCACATCAAAAATTCCTATCTTGTAGGTGAAAGATAGGATAGTGCCTGATGGCCCAGAAAGTACGACGCTCTCGAACGCAATTGGTGCCCATATCTACCTAAATGTGATTCTCCATGATCCGACTGGGGCGTAGCGCGCCACATTCCTCTTCATCCTACGGAGGCGCGTTCTTCTGGTACCAATATTAGTACACTATTCCTCTTCTTCCTACAACAAATTACCCATTCTTTACCCACAATGTGAGAAAGAATTAGGGGCACAACGCCAATTCGAACTGAAACACATTCGCCGACTCAACTTGCGACAAACTTCTATATATTCTGGACTATCAGGCTGAGAAAAATGTATTTAACAACATGTATATAAGCCTTCAGGACATTCACACATGCTGTTAAAAGAAAAAAATCCGGCCTCCTCCTACCCCTTCAGCCGGCCATTCCATCTCCAGAATTGGTGCATTTTTTAGAAGTGTTATCACACCAAAAATTCCTATCATGTAGGTGAAAGATAGGAAAGTGCCTGATGGCCCAGAAAGTACGACGCTCTCGAACGCAATTGGTGTCCATATCTACCTAAATGTGATTCTCCATGATCCGACTGGGGCGTAGCGCGCCACATTCCTCTTCATCCTACGGAGGCGCGTTCTTCTGGTACCAATATTAGTACACTTTTCCTCTTCTTCCTACAACAAATTACCCATTCTTTGCCCACCATGTGGGAAAGAATTAGGGGCACAACGCCAATTCGAACTGAAACACATTCGCCGACTCAACTTGTGACAAACTTCTATAAATTCTGGACTATCAGGCTGAGAAAAATGTATTTAACAACATGTATATAAGCCTTCAGGACATTCACACATGCTGTTAAAAGAAAAAAATCCGGCCTCCTCCTACCCCTTCAGCCGGCCATTCCATCTCCAGAATTGGTGCATTTTTTAGAAGTGTTATCACATCAAAAATTCCTATATTGTAGGTGAAAGATAGGATAGTGCCTGATGGCCCAGAAAGTACGACGCTCTCGAACGCAATTGGTGCCCATATCTACCTAAATGTGATTCTCCATGATCCGACTGGGGCGTAGCGCGCCACATTCCTCTTCATCCTACGGAGGCGCGTTCTTCTGGTACCAATATTAGTACACTATTCCTCTTCTTCCTACAACAAATTACCCATTCTTTGCCCACAATGTGGGAAAGAATTAGGGGCACAACGCCAATTCGAACTGAAACACATTCGCCGACTCAACTTGTGACAAACTTCTATAAATTCTGGACTATCAGGCTGAGAAAAATGTATTTAACAACATGTATATAAGCCTTCAGGACATTCACACATGCTGTTAAAAGAAAAAAATCCGGCCTCCTCCTACCCCTTCAGCCGGCCATTCTATCTCCAGAATTGGTGCATTTTTTAGAAGTGTTATCACACCAAAAATTCCTATCATGTAGGTGAAAGATAGGAAAGTGCCTGATGGCCCAGAAAGTACGATGCTCTCGAACGCAATTGGTGTCCATATCTAACTAAATGTGATTCTCCATGATCCGACTGGGGCGTAGCACGCCACATTCCTCTTCATCCTACGGAGGCGCGTTCTTCTGGTACCAATATTAGTACACTATTCCTCTTCTTCCTACAACAAATTACCCATTCTTTACCCACAATGTGAGAAAGAATTAGGGGCACAACGCCAATTCGAACTGAAACACATTCGCCGACTCAACTTGCGACAAACTTCTATATATTCTGGACTATCAGGCTGAGAAAAATGTATTTAACAACATGTATATAAGCCTTCAGGACATTCACACATGCTGTTAAAAGAAAAAAATCCGGCCTCCTCCTACCCCTTCAGCCGGCCATTCCATCTCCAGAATTGGTGCATTTTTTAGAAGTGTTATCACACCAAAAATTCCTATCATGTAGGTGAAAGATAGGAAAGTGCCTGATGGCCCAGAAAGTACGACGCTCTCGAACGCAATTGGTGTCCATATCTACCTAAATGTGATTCTCCATGATCCGACTGGGGCGTAGCGTGCCACATTCCTCTTCATCCTACGGAGGCGCGTTCTTCTGGTACCAATATTAGTACACTATTCCTCTTCTTCCTACAACAAATTACCCATTCTTTGCCCACAATGTGGGAAAGAATTAGGGGCACAACGCCAATTCGAACTGAAACACATTCGCCGACTCAACTTGTGACAAACTTCTATAAATTCTGGACTATCAGGCTGAGAAAAATGTATTTAACAACATGTATATAAGCCTTCAGGACATTCACACATACTGTTAAAAGAAAAAAATCCGGCCTCCTCCTACCCCTTCAGCCGGCCATTCCATCTCCAGAATTGGTGCATTTTTTAGAAGTGTTATCACACCAAAAATTCCTATCATGTAGGTGAAAGATAGGAAAGTGCCTGATGGCCCAGAAAGTACGACGCTCTCGAACGCAATTGGTGTCCATATCTACCTAAATGTGATTCTCCATGATCCGACTGGGGCGTAGCGCGCCACATTCCTCTTCATCCTACGGAGGCGCGTTCTTCTGGTACCAATATTAGTACACTATTCCTCTTCTTCCTACAACAAATTACCCATTCTTTACCCACAATGTGAGAAAGAATTAGGGGCACAACGCCAATTCGAACTGAAACACATTCGCCGACTCAACTTGCGACAAACTTCTATATATTCTGGACTATCAGGCTGAGAAAAATGTATTTAACAACATGTATATAAGCCTTCAGGACATTCACACATGCTGTTAAAAGAAAAAAATCCGGCCTCCTCCTACCCCTTCAGCCGGCCATTCCATCTCCAGAATTGGTGCATTTTTTAGAAGTGTTATCACACCAAAAATTCCTATCATGTAGGTGAAAGATAGGAAAGTGCCTGATGGCCCAGAAAGTACGACGCTCTCGAACGCAATTGGTGTCCATATCTACCTAAATGTGATTCTCCATGATCCGACTGGGGCGTAGCGCGCCACATTCCTCTTCATCCTACGGAGGCGCGTTCTTCTGGTACCAATATTAGTACACTATTCCTCTTCTTCCTACAACAAATTACCCATTCTTTGCCCACCATGTGGGAAAGAATTAGGGGCACAACGCCAATTCGAACTGAAACACATTCGCCGACTCAACTTGTGACAAACTTCTATAAATTCTGGACTATCAGGCTGAGAAAAATGTATTTAACAACATGTATATAAGCCTTCAGGACATTCACACATGCTGTTAAAAGAAAAAAATCCGGCCTCCTCCTACCCCTTCAGCCGGCCATTCCATCTCCAGAATTGGTGCATTTTTTAGAAGTGTTATCACATCAAAAATTCCTATATTGTAGGTGAAAGATAGGATAGTGCCTGATGGCCCAGAAAGTACGACGCTCTCGAACGCAATTGGTGCCCATATCTACCTAAATGTGATTCTCCATGATCCGACTGGGGCGTAGCGCGCCACATTCCTCTTCATCCTACGGAGGCGCGTTCTTCTGGTACCAATATTAGTACACTATTCCTCTTCTTCCTACAACAAATTACCCATTCTTTGCCCACAATGTGGGAAAGAATTAGGGGCACAACGCCAATTCGAACTGAAACACATTCGCCGACTCAACTTGTGACAAACTTCTATAAATTCTGGACTATCAGGCTGAGAAAAATGTATTTAACAACATGTATATAAGCCTTCAGGACATTCACACATGCTGTTAAAAGAAAAAAATCCGGCCTCCTCCTACCCCTTCAGCCGGCCATTCTATCTCCAGAATTGGTGCATTTTTTAGAAGTGTTATCACACCAAAAATTCCTATCATGTAGGTGAAAGATAGGAAAGTGCCTGATGGCCCAGAAAGTACGATGCTCTCGAACGCAATTGGTGTCCATATCTACCTAAATGTGATTCTCCATGATCCGACTGGGGCGTAGCGCGCCACATTCCTCTTCATCCTACGGAGGCGCGTTCTTCTGGTACCAATATTAGTACACTATTCCTCTTCTTCCTACAACAAATTACCCATTCTTTACCCACAATGTGAGAAAGAATTAGGGGCACAACGCCAATTCGAACTGAAACACATTCGCCGACTCAACTTGCGACAAACTTCTATATATTCTGGACTATCAGGCTGAGAAAAATGTATTTAACAACATGTATATAAGCCTTCAGGACATTCACACATGCTGTTAAAAGAAAAAAATCCGGCCTCCTCCTACCCCTTCAGCCGGCCATTCCATCTCCAGAATTGGTGCATTTTTTAGAAGTGTTATCACACCAAAAATTCCTATCATGTAGGTGAAAGATAGGAAAGTGCCTGATGGCCCAGAAAGTACGACGCTCTCGAACGCAATTGGTGTCCATATCTACCTAAATGTGATTCTCCATGATCCGACTGGGGCGTAGCGTGCCACATTCCTCTTCATCCTACGGAGGCGCGTTCTTCTGGTACCAATATTAGTACACTATTCCTCTTCTTCCTACAACAAATTACCCATTCTTTGCCCACAATGTGGGAAAGAATTAGGGGCACAACGCCAATTCGAACTGAAACACATTCGCCGACTCAACTTGTGACAAACTTCTATAAATTCTGGACTATCAGGCTGAGAAAAATGTATTTAACAACATGTATATAAGCCTTCAGGACATTCACACATACTGTTAAAAGAAAAAAATCCGGCCTCCTCCTACCCCTTCAGCCGGCCATTCCATCTCCAGAATTGGTGCATTTTTTAGAAGTGTTATCACACCAAAAATTCCTATCATGTAGGTGAAAGATAGGAAAGTGCCTGATGGCCCAGAAAGTACGACGCTCTCGAACGCAATTGGTGTCCATATCTACCTAAATGTGATTCTCCATGATCCGACTGGGGCGTAGCGCGCCACATTCCTCTTCATCCTACGGAGGCGCGTTCTTCTGGTACCAATATTAGTACACTATTCCTCTTCTTCCTACAACAAATTACCCATTCTTTACCCACAATGTGAGAAAGAATTAGGGGCACAACGCCAATTCGAACTGAAACACATTCGCCGACTCAACTTGCGACAAACTTCTATATATTCTGGACTATCAGGCTGAGAAAAATGTATTTAACAACATGTATATAAGCCTTCAGGACATTCACACATGCTGTTAAAAGAAAAAAATCCGGCCTCCTCCTACCCCTTCAGCCGGCCATTCCATCTCCAGAATTGGTGCATTTTTTAGAAGTGTTATCACACCAAAAATTCCTATCATGTAGGTGAAAGATAGGAAAGTGCCTGATGGCCCAGAAAGTACGACGCTCTCGAACGCAATTGGTGTCCATATCTACCTAAATGTGATTCTCCATGATCCGACTGGGGCGTAGCGCGCCACATTCCTCTTCATCCTACGGAGGCGCGTTCTTCTGGTACCAATATTAGTACACTATTCCTCTTCTTCCTACAACAAATTACCCATTCTTTGCCCACCATGTGGGAAAGAATTAGGGGCACAACGCCAATTCGAACTGAAACACATTCGCCGACTCAACTTGTGACAAACTTCTATAAATTCTGGACTATCAGGCTGAGAAAAATGTATTTAACAACATGTATATAAGCCTTCAGGACATTCACACATGCTGTTAAAAGAAAAAAATCCGGCCTCCTCCTACCCCTTCAGCCGGCCATTCCATCTCCAGAATTGGTGCATTTTTTAGAAGTGTTATCACATCAAAAATTCCTATATTGTAGGTGAAAGATAGGATAGTGCCTGATGGCCCAGAAAGTACGACGCTCTCGAACGCAATTGGTGCCCATATCTACCTAAATGTGATTCTCCATGATCCGACTGGGGCGTAGCGCGCCACATTCCTCTTCATCCTACGGAGGCGCGTTCTTCTGGTACCAATATTAGTACACTATTCCTCTTCTTCCTACAACAAATTACCCATTCTTTGCCCACAATGTGGGAAAGAATTAGGGGCACAACGCCAATTCGAACTGAAACACATTCGCCGACTCAACTTGCGACAAACTTCTATATATTCTGGACTATCAGGCTGAGAAAAATGTATTTAACAACATGTATATAAGCCTTCAGGACATTCACACATGCTGTTAAAAGAAAAAAATCCGGCCTCCTCCTACCCCTTCAGCCGGCCATTCCATCTCCAGAATTGGTGCATTTTTTAGAAGTGTTACCACACCAAAAATTCCTATCATGTAGGTGAAAGATAGGAAAGTGCCTGATGGCCCAGAAAGTACGACGCTCTCGAACGCAATTGGTGTCCATATCTACCTAAATGTGATTCTCCATGATCCGACTGGGGCGTAGCGTGCCACATTCCTCTTCATCCTACTGAGGCGCGTTCTTCTGGTACCAATATTAGTACACTATTCCTCTTCTTCCTACAACAAATTACCCATTCTTTGCCCACCATGTGGGAAAGAATTAGGGGCACAACGCCAATTCGAACTGAAACACATTCGCCGACTCAACTTGTGACAAACTTCTATAAATTCTGGACTATCAGGCTGAGAAAAATGTATTTAACAACATGTATATAAGCCTTCAGGACATTCACACATGCTGTTAAAAGAAAAAAATCCGGCCTCCTCCTACCCCTTCAGCCGGCCATTCCATCTCCAGAATTGGTGCATTTTTTGGAAGTGTTATCACATCAAAAATTCCTATATTGTAGGTGAAAGATAGGATAGTGCCTGATGGCCCAGAAAGTACGACGCTCTCGAACGCAATTGGTGCCCATATCTACCTAAATGTGATTCTCCATGATCCGACTGGGGCGTAGCGCGCCACATTCCTCTTCATCCTACGGAGGCGCGTTCTTCTGGTACCAATATTAGTACACTATTCCTCTTCTTCCTACAACAAATTACCCATTCTTTGCCCACAATGTGGGAAAGAATTAGGGGCACAACGCCAATTCGAACTGAAACACATTCGCCGACTCAACTTGTGACAAACTTCTATAAATTCTGGACTATCAGGCTGAGAAAAATGTATTTAACAACATGTATATAAGCCTTCAGGACATTCACACATGCTGTTAAAAGAAAAAAATCCGGCCTCCTCCTACCCCTTCAGCCGGCCATTCTATCTCCAGAATTGGTGCATTTTTTAGAAGTGTTATCACACCAAAAATTCCTATCATGTAGGTGAAAGATAGGAAAGTGCCTGATGGCCCAGAAAGTACGATGCTCTCGAACGCAATTGGTGTCCATATCTACCTAAATGTGATTCTCCATGATCCGACTGGGGCGTAGCGCGCCACATTCCTCTTCATCCTACGGAGGCGCGTTCTTCTGGTACCAATATTAGTACACTATTCCTCTTCTTCCTACAACAAATTACCCATTCTTTACCCACAATGTGAGAAAGAATTAGGGGCACAACGCCAATTCGAACTGAAACACATTCGCCGACTCAACTTGCGACAAACTTCTATATATTCTGGACTATCAGGCTGAGAAAAATGTATTTAACAACATGTATATAAGCCTTCAGGACATTCACACATGCTGTTAAAAGAAAAAAATCCGGCCTCCTCCTACCCCTTCAGCCGGCCATTCCATCTCCAGAATTGGTGCATTTTTTAGAAGTGTTATCACACCAAAAATTCCTATCATGTAGGTGAAAGATAGGAAAGTGCCTGATGGCCCAGAAAGTACGACGCTCTCGAACGCAATTGGTGTCCATATCTACCTAAATGTGATTCTCCATGATCCGACTGGGGCGTAGCGTGCCACATTCCTCTTCATCCTACGGAGGCGCGTTCTTCTGGTACCAATATTAGTACACTATTCCTCTTCTTCCTACAACAAATTACCCATTCTTTGCCCACAATGTGGGAAAGAATTAGGGGCACAACGCCAATTCGAACTGAAACACATTCGCCGACTCAACTTGTGACAAACTTCTATAAATTCTGGACTATCAGGCTGAGAAAAATGTATTTAACAACATGTATATAAGCCTTCAGGACATTCACACATACTGTTAAAAGAAAAAAATCCGGCCTCCTCCTACCCCTTCAGCCGGCCATTCCATCTCCAGAATTGGTGCATTTTTTAGAAGTGTTATCACACCAAAAATTCCTATCATGTAGGTGAAAGATAGGAAAGCGCCTGATGGCCCAGAAAGTACGACGCTCTCGAACGCAATTGGTGTCCATATCTACCTAAATGTGATTCTCCATGATCCGACTGGGGCGTAGCGCGCCACATTCCTCTTCATCCTACGGAGGCGCGTTCTTCTGGTACCAATATTAGTACACTATTCCTCTTCTTCCTACAACAAATTACCCATTCTTTACCCACAATGTGAGAAAGAATTAGGGGCACAACGCCAATTCGAACTGAAACACATTCGCCGACTCAACTTGTGACAAACTTCTATATATTCTGGACTATCAGGCTGAGAAAAATGTATTTAACAACATGTATATAAGCCTTCAGGACATTCACACATGCTGTTAAAAGAAAAAAATCCGGCCTCCTCCTACCCCTTCAGCCGGCCATTCCATCTCCAGAATTGGTGCATTTTTTAGAAGTGTTATCACACCAAAAATTCCTATCATGTAGGTGAAAGATAGGAAAGTGCCTGATGGCCCAGAAAGTACGACGCTCTCGAACGCAATTGGTGTCCATATCTACCTAAATGTGATTCTCCATGATCCGACTGGGGCGTAGCGCGCCACATTCCTCTTCATCCTACGGAGGCGCGTTCTTCTGGTACCAATATTAGTACACTATTCCTCTTCTTCCTACAACAAATTACCCATTCTTTGCCCACCATGTGGGAAAGAATTAGGGGCACAACACCAATTCGAACTGAAACACATTCGCCGACTCAACTTGTGACAAACTTCTATAAATTCTGGACTATCAGGCTGAGAAAAATGCATTTAACAACATGTATATAAGCCTTCAGGACATTCACACATGCTGTTAAAAGAAAAAAATCCGGCCTCCTCCTACCCCTTCAGCCGGCCATTCCATCTCCAGAATTGGTGCATTTTTTAGAAGTGTTATCACATCAAAAATTCCTATATTGTAGGTGAAAGATAGGATAGTGCCTGATGGCCCAGAAAGTACGACGCTCTCGAACGCAATTGGTGCCCATATCTACCTAAATGTGATTCTCCATGATCCGACTGGGGCGTAGCGCGCCACATTCCTCTTCATCCTACGGAGGCGCGTTCTTCTGGTACCAATATTAGTACACTATTCCTCTTCTTCCTACAACAAATTACCCATTCTTTGCCCACAATGTGGGAAAGAATTAGGGGCACAACGCCAATTCGAACTGAAACACATTCGCCGACTCAACTTGTGACAAACTTCTATAAATTCTGGACTATCAGGCTGAGAAAAATGTATTTAACAACATGTATATAAGCCTTCAGGACATTCACACATGCTGTTAAAAGAAAAAAATCCGGCCTCCTCCTACCCCTTCAGCCGGCCATTCTATCTCCAGAATTGGTGCATTTTTTAGAAGTGTTATCACACCAAAAATTCCTATCATGTAGGTGAAAGATAGGAAAGTGCCTGATGGCCCAGAAAGTACGATGCTCTCGAACGCAATTGGTGTCCATATCTACCTAAATGTGATTCTCCATGATCCGACTGGGGCGTAGCGCGCCACATTCCTCTTCATCCTACGGAGGCGCGTTCTTCTGGTACCAATATTAGTACACTATTCCTCTTCTTCCTACAACAAATTACCCATTCTTTACCCACAATGTGAGAAAGAATTAGGGGCACAACGCCAATTCGAACTGAAACACATTCGCCGACTCAACTTGCGACAAACTTCTATATATTCTGGACTATCAGGCTGAGAAAAATGTATTTAACAACATGTATATAAGCCTTCAGGACATTCACACATGCTGTTAAAAGAAAAAAATCCGGCCTCCTCCTACCCCTTCAGCCGGCCATTCCATCTCCAGAATTGGTGCATTTTTTAGAAGTGTTACCACACCAAAAATTCCTATCATGTAGGTGAAAGATAGGAAAGTGCCTGATGGCCCAGAAAGTACGACGCTCTCGAACGCAATTGGTGTCCATATCTACCTAAATGTGATTCTCCATGATCCGACTGGGGCGTAGCGTGCCACATTCCTCTTCATCCTACTGAGGCGCGTTCTTCTGGTACCAATATTAGTACACTATTCCTCTTCTTCCTACAACAAATTACCCATTCTTTGCCCACAATGTGGGAAAGAATTAGGGGCACAACGCCAATTCGAACTGAAACACATTCGGCGACTCAACTTGTGACAAACTTCTATAAATTCTGGACTATCAGGCTGAGAAAAATGTACTTAACAACATGTATATAAGCCTTCAGGACATTCACACATGCTGTTAAAAGAAAAAAATCCGGCCTCCTCCTACCCCTTCAGCCGGCCATTCCATCTCCAGAATTGGTGCATTTTTTAGAAGTGTTATCACACCAAAAATTCCTATCATGTAGGTGAAAGATAGGAAAGTGCCTGATGGCCCAGAAAGTACGACGCTCTCGAACGCAATTGGTGTCCATATCTACCTAAATGTGATTCTCCATGATCCGACTGGGGCGTAGCGCGCCACATTCCTCTTCATCCTACGGAGGCGCGTTCTTCTGGTACCAATATTAGTACACTATTCCTCTTCTTCCTACAACAAATTACCCATTCTTTGCCCACAATGTGGGAAAGAATTAGGGGCACAACGCCAATTCGAACTGAAACACATTCGCCGACTCAACTTGTGACAAACTTCTATAAATTCTGGACTATCAGGCTGAGAAAAATGTATTTAACAACATGTATATAAGCCTTCAGGACATTCACACATGCTGTTAAAAGAAAAAAATCCGGCCTCCTCCTACCCCTTCAGCCGGCCATTCTATCTCCAGAATTGGTGCATTTTTTAGAAGTGTTATCACACCAAAAATTCCTATCATGTAGGTGAAAGATAGGAAAGTGCCTGATGGCCCAGAAAGTACGATGCTCTCGAACGCAATTGGTGTCCATATCTACCTAAATGTGATTCTCCATGATCCGACTGGGGCGTAGCGTGCCACATTCCTCTTCATCCTACGGAGGCGCGTTCTTCTGGTACCAATATTAGTACACTATTCCTCTTCTTCCTACAACAAATTACCCATTCTTTGCCCACAATGTGGGAAAGAATTAGGGGCACAACGCCAATTCGAACTGAAACACATTCGCCGACTCAACTTGTGACAAACTTCTATAAATTCTGGACTATCAGGCTGAGAAAAATGTATTTAACAACATGTATATAAGCCTTCAGGACATTCACACATGCTGTTAAAAGAAAAAAATCCGGCCTCCTCCTACCCCTTCAGCCGGCCATTCCATCTCCAGAATTGGTGCATTTTTTAGAAGTGTTATCACATCAAAAATTCCTATCTTGTAGGTGAAAGATAGGATAGTGCCTGATGGCCCAGAAAGTACGACGCTCTCGAACGCAATTAGTGTCCATATCTACCTAAATGTGATTCTCCATGATCCGACTGGGGCGTAGCGCGCCACATTCCTCTTCATCCTACGGAGGCGCGTTCTTCTGGTACCAATATTAGTACACTATTCCTCTTCTTCCTACAACAAATTACCCATTCTTTGCCCACAATGTGGGAAAGAATTAGGGGCACAACGCCAATTCGAACTGAAACACATTCGCCGACTCAACTTGTGACAAACTTCTATAAATTCTGGACTATCAGGCTGAGAAAAATGTATTTAACAACATGTATATAAGCCTTCAGGACATTCACACATGCTGTTAAAAGAAAAAAATCCGGCCTCCTCCTACCCCTTCAGCCGGCCATTCCATCTCCAGAATTGGTGCATTTTTTAGAAGTGTTATCACATCAAAAATTCCTATCTTGTAGGTGAAAGATAGGATAGTGCCTGATGGCCCAGAAAGTACGACGCTCTCGAACGCAATTAGTGTCCATATCTACCTAAATGTGATTCTCCATGATCCGACTGGGGCGTAGCGCGCCACATTCCTCTTCATCCTACGGAGGCGCGTTCTTCTGGTACCAATATTAGTACACTATTCCTCTTCTTCCTACAACAAATTACCCATTCTTTGCCCACAATGTGGGAAAGAATTAGGGGCACAACGCCAATTCGAACTGAAACACATTCGCCGACTCAACTTGTGACAAACTTCTATAAATTCTGGACTATCAGGCTGAGAAAAATGTATTTAACAACATGTATATAAGCCTTCAGGACATTCACACATGCTGTTAAAAGAAAAAAATCCGGCCTCCTCCTACCCCTTCAGCCGGCCATTCCATCTCCAGAATTGGTGCATTTTTTAGAAGTGTTATCACACCAAAAATTCCTATCATGTAGGTGAAAGATAGGAAAGTGCCTGATGGCCCAGAAAGTACGACGCTCTCGAACGCAATTGGTGTCCATATCTACCTAAATGTGATTCTCCATGATCCGACTGGGGCGTAGCGCGCCACATTCCTCTTCATCCTACGGAGGCGCGTTCTTCTGGTACCAATATTAGTACACTATTCCTCTTCTTCCTACAACAAATTACCCATTCTTTGCCCACAATGTGGGAAAGAATTAGGGGCACAACGCCAATTCGAACTGAAACACATTCGCCGACTCAACTTGTGACAAACTTCTATAAATTCTGGACTATCAGGCTGAGAAAAATGTATTTAACAACATGTATATAAGCCTTCAGGACATTCACACATGCTGTTAAAAGAAAAAAATCCGGCCTCCTCCTACCCCTTCAGCCGGCCATTCCATCTCCAGAATTGGTGCATTTTTTAGAAGTGTTATCACACCAAAAATTCCTATCATGTAGGTGAAAGATAGGAAAGTGCCTGATGGCCCAGAAAGTACGACGCTCTCGAACGCAATTGGTGTCCATATCTACCTAAATGTGATTCTCCATGATCCGACTGGGGCGTAGCGCGCCACATTCCTCTTGATCCTACGGAGGTGCGTTCTTCTGGTACCAATATTAGTACACTATTCCTCTTCTTCCTACAACAAATTACCCATTCTTTGCCCACAATGTGGGAAAGAATTAGGGGCACAACGCCAATTCGAACTGAAACACATTCGCCGACTCAACTTGTGACAAACTTCTATAAATTCTGGACTATCAGGCTGAGAAAAATGTATTTAACAACATGTATATAAGCCTTCAGGACATTCACACATGCTGTTAAAAGAAAAAAATCCGGCCTCCTCCTACCCCTTCAGCCGGCCATTCCATCTCCAGAATTGGTGCATTTTTTAGAAGTGTTATCACACCAAAAATTTCTATCATGTAGGTGAAAGATAGGAAAGTGCCTGATGGCCCAGAAAGTACGACGCTCTCGAACGCAAATGGTGTCCATATCTACCTAAATGTGATTCTCCATGATCCGACTGGGGCGTAGCGCGCCACATTCCTCTTCATCCTACGGAGGCGCGTTCTTCTGGTACCAATATTAGTACACTATTCCTCTTCTTCCTACAACAAATTACCCATTCTTTGCCCACAATGTGGGAAAGAATTAGGGGCACAACGCCAATTCGAACTGAAACACATTCGCCGACTCAACTTGTGACAAACTTCTATAAATTCTGGACTATCAGGCTGAGAAAAATGTATTTAACAACATGTATATAAGCCTTCAGGACATTCACACATGCTGTTAAAAGAAAAAAATCCGGCCTCCTCCTACCCCTTCAGCCGGCCATTCCATCTCCAGAATTGGTGCATTTTTTAGAAGTGTTATCACACCAAAAATTCCTATCATGTAGGTGAAAGATAGGAAAGTGCCTGATGGCCCAGAAAGTACGACGCTCTCGAACGCAATTGGTGTCCATATCTACCTAAATGTGATTCTCCATGATCCGACTGGGGCGTAGCGCGCCACATTCCTCTTCATCCTACGGAGGCGCGTTCTTCTGGTACCAATATTAGTACACTATTCCTCTTCTTCCTACAACAAATTACCCATTCTTTGCCCACAATGTGGGAAAGAATTAGGGGCACAACGCCAATTCGAACTGAAACACATTCGCCGACTCAACTTGTGACAAACTTCTATAAATTCTGGACTATCAGGCTGAGAAAAATGTATTTAACAACATGTATATAAGCCTTCAGGACATTCACACATGCTGTTAAAAGAAAAAAATCCGGCCTCCTCCTACCCCTTCAGCCGGCCATTCCATCTCCTGAATTGGTGCATTTTTTAGAAGTGTTATCACACCAAAAATTTCTATCATGTAGGTGAAAGATAGGAAAGTGCCTGATGGCCCAGAAAGTACGACGCTCTCGAACGCAATTGGTGTCCATATCTACCTAAATGTGATTCTCCATGATCCGACTGGGGCGTAGCGTGCCACATTCCTCTTCATCCTACGGAGGCGCGTTCTTCTGGTACCAATATTAGTACACTATTCCTCTTCTTCCTACAACAAATTACCCATTCTTTGCCCCCAATGTGAGAAAGAATTAGGGGCACAACGCCAATTCGAACTGAAACACATTCGCCGACTCAACTTGCGACAAACTTCTATATATTCTGGACTATCAGGCTGAGAAAAATGTATTTAACAACATGTATATAAGCCTTCAGGACATTCACACATGCTGTTAAAAGAAAAAAAATCCGGCCTCCTCCTACCCCTTCAGCCGGCCATTCCATCTCCAGAATTGGTGCATTTTTTAGAAGTGTTATCACACCAAAAATTCCTATCATGTAGGTGAAAGATAGGAAAGTGCCTGATGGCCCAGAAAGTACGACGCTCTCGAACGCAATTGGTGTCCATATCTACCTAAATGTGATTCTCCATGATCCGACTGGGGCGTAGCGCGCCACATTCCTCTTCATCCTACGGAGGCGCGTTCTTCTGGTACCAATATTAGTACACTATTCCTCTTCTTCCTACAACAAATTACCCATTCTTTGCCCACAATGTGAGAAAGAATTAGGGGCACAACGCCAATTCGAACTGAAACACATTCGCCGACACAACTTGCGACAAACTTCTATATATTCTGGACTATCAGGCTGAGAAAAATGTATTTAACAACATGTATATAAGCCTTCAGGACATTCACACATGCTGTTAAAAGAAAAAAATCCGGCCTCCTCCTACCCCTTCAGCCGGCCATTCCATCTCCAGAATTGGTGCATTTTTTAGAAGTGTTATCACACCAAAAATTTCTATCATGTAGGTGAAAGATAGGAAAGTGCCTGATGGCCCAGAAAGTACGACGCTCTCGAACGCAATTGGTGTCCATATCTACCTAAATGTGATTCTCCATGATCCGACTGGGGCGTAGCGCGCCACATTCCTCTTCATCCTACGGAGGCGCGTTCTTCTGGTACCAATATTAGTACACTATTCCTCTTCTTCCTACAACAAATTACCAATTCTTTGCCCACAATGTGGGAAAGAATTAGGGGCACAACGCCAATTCGAACTGAAACACATTCGCCGACTCAACTTGTGACAAACTTCTATAAATTCTGGACTATCAGGCTGAGAAAAATGTATTTAACAACATGTATATAAGCCTTCAGGACATTCACACATGCTGTTAAAAGAAAAAAATCCGGCCTCCTCCTACCCCTTCAGCCGGCCATTCCATCTCCAGAATTGGTGCATTTTTTAGAAGTGTTATCACACCAAAAATTTCTATCATGTAGGTGAAAGATAGGAAAGTGCCTGATGGCCCAGAAAGTACGACGCTCTCGAACGCAATTGGTGTCCATATCTACCTAAATGTGATTCTCCATGATCCGACTGGGGCGTAGCGCGCCACATTCCTCTTCATCCTACGGAGGCGCGTTCTTCTGGTACCAATATTAGTACACTATTCCTCTTCTTCCTACAACAAATTACCCATTCTTTGCCCACAATGTGAGAAAGAATTAGGGGCACAACGCCAATTCGAACTGAAACACATTCGCCGACACAACTTGCGACAAACTTCTATATATTCTGGACTATCAGGCTGAGAAAAATGTATTTAACAACATGTATATAAGCCTTCAGGACATTCACACATGCTGTTAAAAGAAAAAAATCCGGCCTCCTCCTACCCCTTCAGCCGGCCATTCCATCTCCAGAATTGGTGCATTTTTTAGAAGTGTTATCACACCAAAAATTTCTATCATGTAGGTGAAAGATAGGAAAGTGCCTGATGGCCCAGAAAGTACGACGCTCTCGAACGCAATTGGTGTCCATATCTACCTAAATGTGATTCTCCATGATCCGACTTGGGCGTAGCGCGCCACATTCCTCTTCATCCTACGGAGGCGCGTTCTTCTGGTACCAATATTAGTACACTATTCCTCTTCTTCCTACAACAAATTACCCATTCTTTGCCCACAATGTGAGAAAGAATTAGGGGCACAATGCCAATTCGAACTGAAACACATTCGCCGACTCAACTTGCGACAAACTTCTATATATTCTGGACTATCAGGCTGAGAAAAATGTATTTAACAACATGTATATAAGCCTTCAGGACATTCACACATGCTGTTAAAAGAAAAAAATCCGGCCTCCTCCTACCCCTTCAGCCGGCCATTCCATCTCCAGAATTGGTGCATTTTTTAGAAGTGTTATCACACCAAAAATTCCTATCATGTAGGTGAAAGATAGGAAAGTGCCTGATGGCCCAGAAAGTACGACGCTCTCGAACGCAAATGGTGTCCATATCTACCTAAATGTGATTCTCCATGATCCGACTGGGGCGTAGCGCGCCACATTCCTCTTGATCCTACGGAGGCGCGTTCTTCTGGTACCAATATTAGTACACTATTCCTCTTCTTCCTACAACAAATTACCCATTCTTTGCCCACAATGTGGGAAAGAATTAGGGGCACAACGCCAATTCGAACTGAAACACATTCGCCGACTCAACTTGTGACAAACTTCTATAAATTCTGGACTATCAGGCTGAGAAAAATGTATTTAACAACATGTATATAAGCCTTCAGGACATTCACACATGCTGTTAAAAGAAAAAAATCCGGACTCCTCCTACCCCTTCAGCCGGCCATTCCATCTCCAGAATTGGTGCATTTTTTAGAAGTGTTATCACACCAAAAATTCCTATCATGTAGGTGAAAGATAGGAAAGTGCCTGATGGCCCAGAAAGTACGACGCTCTCGAACGCAATTGGTGTCCATATCTACCTAAATGTGATTCTCCATGATCCGACTGGGGCGTAGCGCGCCACATTCCTCTTCATCCTACGGAGGCGCGTTCTTCTGGTACCAATATTAGTACACTATTCCTCTTCTTCCTACAACAAATTACCCATTCTTTGCCCACAATGTGGGAAAGAATTAGGGGCACAACGCCAATTCGAACTGAAACACATTCGCCGACTCAACTTGTGACATACTTCTATAAATTCTGGACTATCAGGCTGAGAAAAATGTATTTAACAACATGTATATAAGCCTTCAGGACATTCACACATGCTGTTAAAAGAAAAAAATCCGGCCTCCTCCTACCCCTTCAGCCGGCCATTCCATCTCCAGAATTGGTGCATTTTTTAGAAGTGTTATCACACCAAAAATTCCTATCATGTAGGTGAAGGATAGGAAAGTGCCTGATGGCCCAGAAAGTACGACGCTCTCGAACGCAATTGGTGTCCATATCTACCTAAATGTGATTCTCCATGATCCGACTGGGGCGTAGCGCGCCACATTCCTCTTCATCCTACGGAGGCGCGTTCTTCTGGTACCAATATTAGTACACTATTCCTCTTCTTCCTACAACAAATTACCAATTCTTTGCCCACAATGTGGGAAAGAATTAGGGGCACAACGCCAATTCGAACTGAAACACATTCGCCGACTCAACTTGTGACAAACTTCTATAAATTCTGGACTATCAGGCTGAGAAAAATGTATTTAACAACATGTATATAAGCCTTCAGGACATTCACACATGCTGTTAAAAGAAAAAAATCCGGCCTCCTCCTACCCCTTCAGCCGGCCATTCCATCTCCAGAATTGGTGCATTTTTTAGAAGTGTTATCACACCAAAAATTCCTATCATGTAGGTGAAAGATAGGAAAGTGCCTGATGGCCCAGAAAGTACGACGCTCTCGAACGCAATTGGTGTCCATATCTACCTAAATGTGATTCTCCATGATCCGACTGGGGCGTAGCGCGCCACATTCCTCTTCATCCTACGGAGGCGCGTTCTTCTGGTACCAATATTAGTACACTATTCCTCTTCTTCCTACAACAAATTACCCATTCTTTGCCCACAATGTGGGAAAGAATTAGGGGCACAACGCCAATTCGAACTGAAACACATTCGCCGACTCAACTTGTGACATACTTCTATAAATTCTGGACTATCAGGCTGAGAAAAATGTATTTAACAACATGTATATAAGCCTTCAGGACATTCACACATGCTGTTAAAAGAAAAAAATCCGGCCTCCTCCTACCCCTTCAGCCGGCCATTCCATCTCCAGAATTGGTGCATTTTTTAGAAGTGTTATCACACCAAAAATTCCTATCATGTAGGTGAAGGATAGGAAAGTGCCTGATGGCCCAGAAAGTACGACGCTCTCGAACGCAATTGGTGTCCATATCTACCTAAATGTGATTCTCCATGATCCGACTGGGGCGTAGCGCGCCACATTCCTCTTCATCCTACGGAGGCGCGTTCTTCTGGTACCAATATTAGTACACTATTCCTCTTCTTCCTACAACAAATTACCAATTCTTTGCCCACAATGTGGGAAAGAATTAGGGGCACAACGCCAATTCGAACTGAAACACATTCGCCGACTCAACTTGTGACAAACTTCTATAAATTCTGGACTATCAGGCTGAGAAAAATGTATTTAACAACATGTATATAAGCCTTCAGGACATTCACACATGCTGTTAAAAGAAAAAAATCCGGCCTCCTCCTACCCCTTCAGCCGGCCATTCCATCTCCAGAATTGGTGCATTTTTTAGAAGTGTTATCACACCAAAAATTCCTATCATGTAGGTGAAAGATAGGAAAGTGCCTGATGGCCCAGAAAGTACGACGCTCTCGAACGCAATTGGTGTCCATATCTACCTAAATGTGATTCTCCATGATCCGACTGGGGCGTAGCGCGCCACATTCCTCTTCATCCTACGGAGGCGCGTTCTTCTGGTACCAATATTAGTACACTATTCCTCTTCTTCCTACAACAAATTACCAATTCTTTGCCCACAATGTGGGAAAGAATTAGGGGCACAACGCCAATTCGAACTGAAACACATTCGCCGACTCAACTTGTGACAAACTTCTATAAATTCTGGACTATCAGGCTGAGAAAAATGTATTTAACAACATGTATATAAGCCTTCAGGACATTCACACATGCTGTTAAAAGAAAAAAATCCGGCCTCCTCCTACCCCTTCAGCCGGCCATTCCATCTCCAGAATTGGTGCATTTTTTAGAAGTGTTATCACACCAAAAATTTCTATCATGTAGGTGAAAGATAGGAAAGTGCCTGATGGCCCAGAAAGTACGACGCTCTCGAACGCAATTGGTGTCCATATCTACCTAAATGTGATTCTCCATGATCCGACTGGGGCGTAGCGCGCCACATTCCTCTTCATCCTACGGAGGCGCGTTCTTCTGGTACCAATATTAGTACACTATTCCTCTTCTTCCTACAACAAATTACCCATTCTTTGCCCACAATGTGAGAAAGAATTAGGGGCACAACGCCAATTCGAACTGAAACACATTCGCCGACACAACTTGCGACAAACTTCTATATATTCTGGACTATCAGGCTGAGAAAAATGTATTTAACAACATGTATATAAGCCTTCAGGACATTCACACATGCTGTTAAAAGAAAAAAATCCGGCCTCCTCCTACCCCTTCAGCCGGCCATTCCATCTCCAGAATTGGTGCATTTTTTAGAAGTGTTATCACACCAAAAATTCCTATCATGTAGGTGAAAGATAGGAAAGTGCCTGATGGCCCAGAAAGTATGACGCTCTCGAACGCAATTGGTGTCCATATCTACCTAAATGTGATTCTCCATGATCCGACTGGGGCGTAGCGCGCCACATTCCTCTTCATCCTACGGAGGCGCGTTCTTCTGGTACCAATATTAGTACACTATTCCTCTTCTTCCTACAACAAATTACCCATTCTTTGCCCACAATGTGGGAAAGAATTAGGGGCACAACGCCAATTCGAACTGAAACACATTCGCCGACTCAACTTGTGACAAACTTCTATAAATTCTGGACTATCAGGCTGAGAAAAATGTATTTAACAACATGTATATAAGCCTTCAGGACATTCACACATGCTGTTAAAAGAAAAAAATCCGGCCTCCTCCTACCCCTTCAGCCGGCCATTCCATCTCCAGAATTGGTGCATTTTTTAGAAGTGTTATCACACCAAAAATTTCTATCATGTAGGTGAAAGATAGGAAAGTGCCTGATGGCCCAGAAAGTACGACGCTCTCGAACGCAATTGGTGTCCATATCTACCTAAATGTGATTCTCCATGATCCGACTGGGGCGTAGCGCGCCACATTCCTCTTCATCCTACGGAGGCGCGTTCTTCTGGTACCAATATTAGTACACTATTCCTCTTCTTCCTACAACAAATTACCCATTCTTTGCCCACAATGTGAGAAAGAATTAGGGGCACAACGCCAATTCGAACTGAAACACATTCGCCGACACAACTTGCGACAAACTTCTATATATTCTGGACTATCAGGCTGAGAAAAATGTATTTAACAACATGTATATAAGCCTTCAGGACATTCACACATGCTGTTAAAAGAAAAAAATCCGGCCTCCTCCTACCCCTTCAGCCGGCCATTCCATCTCCAGAATTGGTGCATTTTTTAGAAGTGTTATCACACCAAAAATTTCTATCATGTAGGTGAAAGATAGGAAAGTGCCTGATGGCCCAGAAAGTACGACGCTCTCGAACGCAATTGGTGTCCATATCTACCTAAATGTGATTCTCCATGATCCGACTGGGGCGTAGCGCGCCACATTCCTCTTCATCCTACGGAGGCGCGTTCTTCTGGTACCAATATTAGTACACTATTCCTCTTCTTCCTACAACAAATTACCCATTCTTTGCCCACAATGTGAGAAAGAATTAGGGGCACAACGCCAATTCGAACTGAAACACATTCGCCGACTCAACTTGCGACAAACTTCTATATATTCTGGACTATCAGGCTGAGAAAAATGTATTTAACAACATGTATATAAGCCTTCAGGACATTCACACATGCTGTTAAAAGAAAAAAATCCGGCCTCCTCCTACCCCTTCAGCCGGCCATTCCATCTCCAGAATTGGTGCATTTTTTAGAAGTGTTATCACACCAAAAATTCCTATCATGTAGGTGAAAGATAGGAAAGTGCCTGATGGCCCAGAAAGTATGACGCTCTCGAACGCAATTGGTGTCCATATCTACCTAAATGTGATTCTCCATGATCCGACTGGGGCGTAGCGCGCCACATTCCTCTTCATCCTACGGAGGCGCGTTCTTCTGGTACCAATATTAGTACACTATTCCTCTTCTTCCTACAACAAATTACCCATTCTTTGCCCACAATGTGGGAAAGAATTAGGGGCACAACGCCAATTCGAACTGAAACACATTCGCCGACTCAACTTGTGACAAACTTCTATAAATTCTGGACTATCAGGCTGAGAAAAATGTATTTAACAACATGTATATAAGCCTTCAGGACATTCACACATGCTGTTAAAAGAAAAAAATCCGGCCTCCTCCTACCCCTTCAGCCGGCCATTCCATCTCCAGAATTGGTGCATTTTTTAGAAGTGTTATCACACCAAAAATTTCTATCATGTAGGTGAAAGATAGGAAAGTGCCTGATGGCCCAGAAAGTACGACGCTCTCGAACGCAATTGGTGTCCATATCTACCTAAATGTGATTCTCCATGATCCGACTGGGGCGTAGCGCGCCACATTCCTCTTCATCCTACGGAGGCGCGTTCTTCTGGTACCAATATTAGTACACTATTCCTCTTCTTCCTACAACAAATTACCCATTCTTTGCCCACAATGTGAGAAAGAATTAGGGGCACAACGCCAATTCGAACTGAAACACATTCGCCGACACAACTTGCGACAAACTTCTATATATTCTGGACTATCAGGCTGAGAAAAATGTATTTAACAACATGTATATAAGCCTTCAGGACATTCACACATGCTGTTAAAAGAAAAAAATCCGGCCTCCTCCTACCCCTTCAGCCGGCCATTCCATCTCCAGAATTGGTGCATTTTTTAGAAGTGTTATCACACCAAAAATTTCTATCATGTAGGTGAAAGATAGGAAAGTGCCTGATGGCCCAGAAAGTACGACGCTCTCGAACGCAATTGGTGTCCATATCTACCTAAATGTGATTCTCCATGATCCGACTGGGGCGTAGCGCGCCACATTCCTCTTCATCCTACGGAGGCGCGTTCTTCTGGTACCAATATTAGTACACTATTCCTCTTCTTCCTACAACAAATTACCAATTCTTTGCCCACAATGTGGGAAAGAATTAGGGGCACAACGCCAATTCGAACTGAAACACATTCGCCGACTCAACTTGTGACAAACTTCTATAAATTCTGGACTATCAGGCTGAGAAAAATGTATTTAACAACATGTATATAAGCCTTCAGGACATTCACACATGCTGTTAAAAGAAAAAAATCCGGCCTCCTCCTACCCCTTCAGCCGGCCATTCCATCTCCAGAATTGGTGCATTTTTTAGAAGTGTTATCACACCAAAAATTCCTATCATGTAGGTGAAAGATAGGAAAGTGCCTGATGGCCCAGAAAGTATGACGCTCTCGAACGCAATTGGTGTCCATATCTACCTAAATGTGATTCTCCATGATCCGACTGGGGCGTAGCGCGCCACATTCCTCTTCATCCTACGGAGGCGCGTTCTTCTGGTACCAATATTAGTACACTATTCCTCTTCTTCCTACAACAAATTACCCATTCTTTGCCCACAATGTGGGAAAGAATTAGGGGCACAACGCCAATTCGAACTGAAACACATTCGCCGACTCAACTTGTGACAAACTTCTATAAATTCTGGACTATCAGGCTGAGAAAAATGTATTTAACAACATGTATATAAGCCTTCAGGACATTCACACATGCTGTTAAAAGAAAAAAATCCGGCCTCCTCCTACCCCTTCAGCCGGCCATTCCATCTCCAGAATTGGTGCATTTTTTAGAAGTGTTATCACACCAAAAATTTCTATCATGTAGGTGAAAGATAGGAAAGTGCCTGATGGCCCAGAAAGTACGACGCTCTCGAACGCAATTGGTGTCCATATCTACCTAAATGTGATTCTCCATGATCCGACTGGGGCGTAGCGCGCCACATTCCTCTTCATCCTACGGAGGCGCGTTCTTCTGGTACCAATATTAGTACACTATTCCTCTTCTTCCTACAACAAATTACCCATTCTTTGCCCACAATGTGAGAAAGAATTAGGGGCACAACGCCAATTCGAACTGAAACACATTCGCCGACACAACTTGCGACAAACTTCTATATATTCTGGACTATCAGGCTGAGAAAAATGTATTTAACAACATGTATATAAGCCTTCAGGACATTCACACATGCTGTTAAAAGAAAAAAATCCGGCCTCCTCCTACCCCTTCAGCCGGCCATTCCATCTCCAGAATTGGTGCATTTTTTAGAAGTGTTATCACACCAAAAATTTCTATCATGTAGGTGAAAGATAGGAAAGTGCCTGATGGCCCAGAAAGTACGACGCTCTCGAACGCAATTGGTGTCCATATCTACCTAAATGTGATTCTCCATGATCCGACTGGGGCGTAGCGCGCCACATTCCTCTTCATCCTACGGAGGCGCGTTCTTCTGGTACCAATATTAGTACACTATTCCTCTTCTTCCTACAACAAATTACCAATTCTTTGCCCACAATGTGGGAAAGAATTAGGGGCACAACGCCAATTCGAACTGAAACACATTCGCCGACTCAACTTGTGACAAACTTCTATAAATTCTGGACTATCAGGCTGAGAAAAATGTATTTAACAACATGTATATAAGCCTTCAGGACATTCACACATGCTGTTAAAAGAAAAAAATCCGGCCTCCTCCTACCCCTTCAGCCGGCCATTCCATCTCCAGAATTGGTGCATTTTTTAGAAGTGTTATCACACCAAAAATTCCTATCATGTAGGTGAAAGATAGGAAAGTGCCTGATGGCCCAGAAAGTACGACGCTCTCGAACGCAATTGGTGTCCATATCTACCTAAATGTGATTCTCCATGATCCGACTGGGGCGTAGCGCGCCACATTCCTCTTCATCCTACGGAGGCGCGTTCTTCTGGTACCAATATTAGTACACTATTCCTCTTCTTCCTACAACAAATTACCCATTCTTTGCCCACAATGTGAGAAAGAATTAGGGGCACAACGCCAATTCGAACTGAAACACATTCGCCGACACAACTTGCGACAAACTTCTATATATTCTGGACTATCAGGCTGAGAAAAATGTATTTAACAACATGTATATAAGCCTTCAGGACATTCACACATGCTGTTAAAAGAAAAAAATCCGGCCTCCTCCTACCCCTTCAGCCGGCCATTCCATCTCCAGAATTGGTGCATTTTTTAGAAGTGTTATCACACCAAAAATTTCTATCATGTAGGTGAAAGATAGGAAAGTGCCTGATGGCCCAGAAAGTACGACGCTCTCGAACGCAATTGGTGTCCATATCTACCTAAATGTGATTCTCCATGATCCGACTGGGGCGTAGCGCGCCACATTCCTCTTCATCCTACGGAGGCGCGTTCTTCTGGTACCAATATTAGTACACTATTCCTCTTCTTCCTACAACAAATTACCAATTCTTTGCCCACAATGTGGGAAAGAATTAGGGGCACAACGCCAATTCGAACTGAAACACATTCGCCGACTCAACTTGTGACAAACTTCTATAAATTCTGGACTATCAGGCTGAGAAAAATGTATTTAACAACATGTATATAAGCCTTCAGGACATTCACACATGCTGTTAAAAGAAAAAAATCCGGCCTCCTCCTACCCCTTCAGCCGGCCATTCCATCTCCAGAATTGGTGCATTTTTTAGAAGTGTTATCACACCAAAAATTTCTATCATGTAGGTGAAAGATAGGAAAGTGCCTGATGGCCCAGAAAGTACGACGCTCTCGAACGCAATTGGTGTCCATATCTACCTAAATGTGATTCTCCATGATCCGACTGGGGCGTAGCGCGCCACATTCCTCTTCATCCTACGGAGGCGCGTTCTTCTGGTACCAATATTAGTACACTATTCCTCTTCTTCCTACAACAAATTACCCATTCTTTGCCCACAATGTGAGAAAGAATTAGGGGCACAACGCCAATTCGAACTGAAACACATTCGCCGACACAACTTGCGACAAACTTCTATATATTCTGGACTATCAGGCTGAGAAAAATGTATTTAACAACATGTATATAAGCCTTCAGGACATTCACACATGCTGTTAAAAGAAAAAAATCCGGCCTCCTCCTACCCCTTCAGCCGGCCATTCCATCTCCAGAATTGGTGCATTTTTTAGAAGTGTTATCACACCAAAAATTTCTATCATGTAGGTGAAAGATAGGAAAGTGCCTGATGGCCCAGAAAGTACGACGCTCTCGAACGCAATTGGTGTCCATATCTACCTAAATGTGATTCTCCATGATCCGACTGGGGCGTAGCGCGCCACATTCCTCTTCATCCTACGGAGGCGCGTTCTTCTGGTACCAATATTAGTACACTATTCCTCTTCTTCCTTCAACAAATTACCAATTCTTTGCCCACAATGTGGGAAAGAATTAGGGGCACAACGCCAATTCGAACTGAAACACATTCGCCGACTCAACTTGTGACAAACTTCTATAAATTCTGGACTATCAGGCTGAGAAAAATGTATTTAACAACATGTATATAAGCCTTCAGGACATTCACACATGCTGTTAAAAGAAAAAAATCCGGCCTCCTCCTACCCCTTCAGCCGGCCATTCCATCTCCAGAATTGGTGCATTTTTTAGAAGTGTTATCACACCAAAAATTCCTATCATGTAGGTGAAAGATAGGAAAGTGCCTGATGGCCCAGAAAGTATGACGCTCTCGAACGCAATTGGTGTCCATATCTACCTAAATGTGATTCTCCATGATCCGACTGGGGCGTAGCGCGCCACATTCCTCTTCATCCTACGGAGGCGCGTTCTTCTGGTACCAATATTAGTACACTATTCCTCTTCTTCCTACAACAAATTACCCATTCTTTGCCCACAATGTGGGAAAGAATTAGGGGCACAACGCCAATTCGAACTGAAACACATTCGCCGACTCAACTTGTGACAAACTTCTATAAATTCTGGACTATCAGGCTGAGAAAAATGTATTTAACAACATGTATATAAGCCTTCAGGACATTCACACATGCTGTTAAAAGAAAAAAATCCGGCCTCCTCCTACCCCTTCAGCCGGCCATTCCATCTCCAGAATTGGTGCATTTTTTAGAAGTGTTATCACACCAAAAATTTCTATCATGTAGGTGAAAGATAGGAAAGTGCCTGATGGCCCAGAAAGTACGACGCTCTCGAACGCAATTGGTGTCCATATCTACCTAAATGTGATTCTCCATGATCCGACTGGGGCGTAGCGCGCCACATTCCTCTTCATCCTACGGAGGCGCGTTCTTCTGGTACCAATATTAGTACACTATTCCTCTTCTTCCTACAACAAATTACCCATTCTTTGCCCACAATGTGAGAAAGAATTAGGGGCACAACGCCAATTCGAACTGAAACACATTCGCCGACACAACTTGCGACAAACTTCTATATATTCTGGACTATCAGGCTGAGAAAAATGTATTTAACAACATGTATATAAGCCTTCAGGACATTCACACATGCTGTTAAAAGAAAAAAATCCGGCCTCCTCCTACCCCTTCAGCCGGCCATTCCATCTCCAGAATTGGTGCATTTTTTAGAAGTGTTATCACACCAAAAATTTCTATCATGTAGGTGAAAGATAGGAAAGTGCCTGATGGCCCAGAAAGTACGACGCTCTCGAACGCAATTGGTGTCCATATCTACCTAAATGTGATTCTCCATGATCCGACTGGGGCGTAGCGCGCCACATTCCTCTTCATCCTACGGAGGCGCGTTCTTCTGGTACCAATATTAGTACACTATTCCTCTTCTTCCTACAACAAATTACCAATTCTTTGCCCACAATGTGGGAAAGAATTAGGGGCACAACGCCAATTCGAACTGAAACACATTCGCCGACTCAACTTGTGACAAACTTCTATAAATTCTGGACTATCAGGCTGAGAAAAATGTATTTAACAACATGTATATAAGCCTTCAGGACATTCACACATGCTGTTAAAAGAAAAAAATCCGGCCTCCTCCTACCCCTTCAGCCGGCCATTCCATCTCCAGAATTGGTGCATTTTTTAGAAGTGTTATCACACCAAAAATTCCTATCATGTAGGTGAAAGATAGGAAAGTGCCTGATGGCCCAGAAAGTACGACGCTCTCGAACGCAATTGGTGTCCATATCTACCTAAATGTGATTCTCCATGATCCGACTGGGGCGTAGCGCGCCACATTCCTCTTCATCCTACGGAGGCGCGTTCTTCTGGTACCAATATTAGTACACTATTCCTCTTCTTCCTACAACAAATTACCCATTCTTTGCCCACAATGTGAGAAAGAATTAGGGGCACAACGCCAATTCGAACTGAAACACATTCGCCGACACAACTTGCGACAAACTTCTATATATTCTGGACTATCAGGCTGAGAAAAATGTATTTAACAACATGTATATAAGCCTTCAGGACATTCACACATGCTGTTAAAAGAAAAAAATCCGGCCTCCTCCTACCCCTTCAGCCGGCCATTCCATCTCCAGAATTGGTGCATTTTTTAGAAGTGTTATCACACCAAAAATTTCTATCATGTAGGTGAAAGATAGGAAAGTGCCTGATGGCCCAGAAAGTACGACGCTCTCGAACGCAATTGGTGTCCATATCTACCTAAATGTGATTCTCCATGATCCGACTGGGGCGTAGCGCGCCACATTCCTCTTCATCCTACGGAGGCGCGTTCTTCTGGTACCAATATTAGTACACTATTCCTCTTCTTCCTACAACAAATTACCAATTCTTTGCCCACAATGTGGGAAAGAATTAGGGGCACAACGCCAATTCGAACTGAAACACATTCGCCGACTCAACTTGTGACAAACTTCTATAAATTCTGGACTATCAGGCTGAGAAAAATGTATTTAACAACATGTATATAAGCCTTCAGGACATTCACACATGCTGTTAAAAGAAAAAAATCCGGCCTCCTCCTACCCCTTCAGCCGGCCATTCCATCTCCAGAATTGGTGCATTTTTTAGAAGTGTTATCACACCAAAAATTTCTATCATGTAGGTGAAAGATAGGAAAGTGCCTGATGGCCCAGAAAGTACGACGCTCTCGAACGCAATTGGTGTCCATATCTACCTAAATGTGATTCTCCATGATCCGACTGGGGCGTAGCGCGCCACATTCCTCTTCATCCTACGGAGGCGCGTTCTTCTGGTACCAATATTAGTACACTATTCCTCTTCTTCCTACAACAAATTACCCATTCTTTGCCCACAATGTGAGAAAGAATTAGGGGCACAACGCCAATTCGAACTGAAACACATTCGCCGACTCAACTTGCGACAAACTTCTATATATTCTGGACTATCAGGCTGAGAAAAATGTATTTAACAACATGTATATAAGCCTTCAGGACATTCACACATGCTGTTAAAAGAAAAAAATCCGGCCTCCTCCTACCCCTTCAGCCGGCCATTCCATCTCCAGAATTGGTGCATTTTTTAGAAGTGTTATCACACCAAAAATTCCTATCATGTAGGTGAAAGATAGGAAAGTGCCTGATGGCCCAGAAAGTATGACGCTCTCGAACGCAATTGGTGTCCATATCTACCTAAATGTGATTCTCCATGATCCGACTGGGGCGTAGCGCGCCACATTCCTCTTCATCCTACGGAGGCGCGTTCTTCTGGTACCAATATTAGTACACTATTCCTCTTCTTCCTACAACAAATTACCCATTCTTTGCCCACAATGTGGGAAAGAATTAGGGGCACAACGCCAATTCGAACTGAAACACATTCGCCGACTCAACTTGTGACAAACTTCTATAAATTCTGGACTATCAGGCTGAGAAAAATGTATTTAACAACATGTATATAAGCCTTCAGGACATTCACACATGCTGTTAAAAGAAAAAAATCCGGCCTCCTCCTACCCCTTCAGCCGGCCATTCCATCTCCAGAATTGGTGCATTTTTTAGAAGTGTTATCACACCAAAAATTTCTATCATGTAGGTGAAAGATAGGAAAGTGCCTGATGGCCCAGAAAGTACGACGCTCTCGAACGCAATTGGTGTCCATATCTACCTAAATGTGATTCTCCATGATCCGACTGGGGCGTAGCGCGCCACATTCCTCTTCATCCTACGGAGGCGCGTTCTTCTGGTACCAATATTAGTACACTATTCCTCTTCTTCCTACAACAAATTACCCATTCTTTGCCCACAATGTGAGAAAGAATTAGGGGCACAACGCCAATTCGAACTGAAACACATTCGCCGACACAACTTGCGACAAACTTCTATATATTCTGGACTATCAGGCTGAGAAAAATGTATTTAACAACATGTATATAAGCCTTCAGGACATTCACACATGCTGTTAAAAGAAAAAAATCCGGCCTCCTCCTACCCCTTCAGCCGGCCATTCCATCTCCAGAATTGGTGCATTTTTTAGAAGTGTTATCACACCAAAAATTTCTATCATGTAGGTGAAAGATAGGAAAGTGCCTGATGGCCCAGAAAGTACGACGCTCTCGAACGCAATTGGTGTCCATATCTACCTAAATGTGATTCTCCATGATCCGACTGGGGCGTAGCGCGCCACATTCCTCTTCATCCTACGGAGGCGCGTTCTTCTGGTACCAATATTAGTACACTATTCCTCTTCTTCCTACAACAAATTACCAATTCTTTGCCCACAATGTGGGAAAGAATTAGGGGCACAACGCCAATTCGAACTGAAACACATTCGCCGACTCAACTTGTGACAAACTTCTATAAATTCTGGACTATCAGGCTGAGAAAAATGTATTTAACAACATGTATATAAGCCTTCAGGACATTCACACATGCTGTTAAAAGAAAAAAATCCGGCCTCCTCCTACCCCTTCAGCCGGCCATTCCATCTCCAGAATTGGTGCATTTTTTAGAAGTGTTATCACACCAAAAATTCCTATCATGTAGGTGAAAGATAGGAAAGTGCCTGATGGCCCAGAAAGTATGACGCTCTCGAACGCAATTGGTGTCCATATCTACCTAAATGTGATTCTCCATGATCCGACTGGGGCGTAGCGCGCCACATTCCTCTTCATCCTACGGAGGCGCGTTCTTCTGGTACCAATATTAGTACACTATTCCTCTTCTTCCTACAACAAATTACCCATTCTTTGCCCACAATGTGGGAAAGAATTAGGGGCACAACGCCAATTCGAACTGAAACACATTCGCCGACTCAACTTGTGACAAACTTCTATAAATTCTGGACTATCAGGCTGAGAAAAATGTATTTAACAACATGTATATAAGCCTTCAGGACATTCACACATGCTGTTAAAAGAAAAAAATCCGGCCTCCTCCTACCCCTTCAGCCGGCCATTCCATCTCCAGAATTGGTGCATTTTTTAGAAGTGTTATCACACCAAAAATTTCTATCATGTAGGTGAAAGATAGGAAAGTGCCTGATGGCCCAGAAAGTACGACGCTCTCGAACGCAATTGGTGTCCATATCTACCTAAATGTGATTCTCCATGATCCGACTGGGGCGTAGCGCGCCACATTCCTCTTCATCCTACGGAGGCGCGTTCTTCTGGTACCAATATTAGTACACTATTCCTCTTCTTCCTACAACAAATTACCCATTCTTTGCCCACAATGTGAGAAAGAATTAGGGGCACAACGCCAATTCGAACTGAAACACATTCGCCGACACAACTTGCGACAAACTTCTATATATTCTGGACTATCAGGCTGAGAAAAATGTATTTAACAACATGTATATAAGCCTTCAGGACATTCACACATGCTGTTAAAAGAAAAAAATCCGGCCTCCTCCTACCCCTTCAGCCGGCCATTCCATCTCCAGAATTGGTGCATTTTTTAGAAGTGTTATCACACCAAAAATTTCTATCATGTAGGTGAAAGATAGGAAAGTGCCTGATGGCCCAGAAAGTACGACGCTCTCGAACGCAATTGGTGTCCATATCTACCTAAATGTGATTCTCCATGATCCGACTGGGGCGTAGCGCGCCACATTCCTCTTCATCCTACGGAGGCGCGTTCTTCTGGTACCAATATTAGTACACTATTCCTCTTCTTCCTACAACAAATTACCAATTCTTTGCCCACAATGTGGGAAAGAATTAGGGGCACAACGCCAATTCGAACTGAAACACATTCGCCGACTCAACTTGTGACAAACTTCTATAAATTCTGGACTATCAGGCTGAGAAAAATGTATTTAACAACATGTATATAAGCCTTCAGGACATTCACACATGCTGTTAAAAGAAAAAAATCCGGCCTCCTCCTACCCCTTCAGCCGGCCATTCCATCTCCAGAATTGGTGCATTTTTTAGAAGTGTTATCACACCAAAAATTCCTATCATGTAGGTGAAAGATAGGAAAGTGCCTGATGGCCCAGAAAGTACGACGCTCTCGAACGCAATTGGTGTCCATATCTACCTAAATGTGATTCTCCATGATCCGACTGGGGCGTAGCGCGCCACATTCCTCTTCATCCTACGGAGGCGCGTTCTTCTGGTACCAATATTAGTACACTATTCCTCTTCTTCCTACAACAAATTACCCATTCTTTGCCCACAATGTGAGAAAGAATTAGGGGCACAACGCCAATTCGAACTGAAACACATTCGCCGACACAACTTGCGACAAACTTCTATATATTCTGGACTATCAGGCTGAGAAAAATGTATTTAACAACATGTATATAAGCCTTCAGGACATTCACACATGCTGTTAAAAGAAAAAAATCCGGCCTCCTCCTACCCCTTCAGCCGGCCATTCCATCTCCAGAATTGGTGCATTTTTTAGAAGTGTTATCACACCAAAAATTTCTATCATGTAGGTGAAAGATAGGAAAGTGCCTGATGGCCCAGAAAGTACGACGCTCTCGAACGCAATTGGTGTCCATATCTACCTAAATGTGATTCTCCATGATCCGACTGGGGCGTAGCGCGCCACATTCCTCTTCATCCTACGGAGGCGCGTTCTTCTGGTACCAATATTAGTACACTATTCCTCTTCTTCCTACAACAAATTACCAATTCTTTGCCCACAATGTGGGAAAGAATTAGGGGCACAACGCCAATTCGAACTGAAACACATTCGCCGACTCAACTTGTGACAAACTTCTATAAATTCTGGACTATCAGGCTGAGAAAAATGTATTTAACAACATGTATATAAGCCTTCAGGACATTCACACATGCTGTTAAAAGAAAAAAATCCGGCCTCCTCCTACCCCTTCAGCCGGCCATTCCATCTCCAGAATTGGTGCATTTTTTAGAAGTGTTATCACACCAAAAATTTCTATCATGTAGGTGAAAGATAGGAAAGTGCCTGATGGCCCAGAAAGTACGACGCTCTCGAACGCAATTGGTGTCCATATCTACCTAAATGTGATTCTCCATGATCCGACTGGGGCGTAGCGCGCCACATTCCTCTTCATCCTACGGAGGCGCGTTCTTCTGGTACCAATATTAGTACACTATTCCTCTTCTTCCTACAACAAATTACCCATTCTTTGCCCACAATGTGAGAAAGAATTAGGGGCACAACGCCAATTCGAACTGAAACACATTCGCCGACACAACTTGCGACAAACTTCTATATATTCTGGACTATCAGGCTGAGAAAAATGTATTTAACAACATGTATATAAGCCTTCAGGACATTCACACATGCTGTTAAAAGAAAAAAATCCGGCCTCCTCCTACCCCTTCAGCCGGCCATTCCATCTCCAGAATTGGTGCATTTTTTAGAAGTGTTATCACACCAAAAATTTCTATCATGTAGGTGAAAGATAGGAAAGTGCCTGATGGCCCAGAAAGTACGACGCTCTCGAACGCAATTGGTGTCCATATCTACCTAAATGTGATTCTCCATGATCCGACTGGGGCGTAGCGCGCCACATTCCTCTTCATCCTACGGAGGCGCGTTCTTCTGGTACCAATATTAGTACACTATTCCTCTTCTTCCTACAACAAATTACCCATTCTTTGCCCACAATGTGAGAAAGAATTAGGGGCACAACGCCAATTCGAACTGAAACACATTCGCCGACTCAACTTGCGACAAACTTCTATATATTCTGGACTATCAGGCTGAGAAAAATGTATTTAACAACATGTATATAAGCCTTCAGGACATTCACACATGCTGTTAAAAGAAAAAAATCCGGCCTCCTCCTACCCCTTCAGCCGGCCATTCCATCTCCAGAATTGGTGCATTTTTTAGAAGTGTTATCACACCAAAAATTCCTATCATGTAGGTGAAAGATAGGAAAGTGCCTGATGGCCCAGAAAGTATGACGCTCTCGAACGCAATTGGTGTCCATATCTACCTAAATGTGATTCTCCATGATCCGACTGGGGCGTAGCGCGCCACATTCCTCTTCATCCTACGGAGGCGCGTTCTTCTGGTACCAATATTAGTACACTATTCCTCTTCTTCCTACAACAAATTACCCATTCTTTGCCCACAATGTGGGAAAGAATTAGGGGCACAACGCCAATTCGAACTGAAACACATTCGCCGACTCAACTTGTGACAAACTTCTATAAATTCTTGACTATCAGGCTGAGAAAAATGTATTTAACAACATGTATATAAGCCTTCAGGACATTCACACATGCTGTTAAAAGAAAAAAATCCGGCCTCCTCCTACCCCTTCAGCCGGCCATTCCATCTCCAGAATTGGTGCATTTTTTAGAAGTGTTATCACACCAAAAATTTCTATCATGTAGGTGAAAGATAGGAAAGTGCCTGATGGCCCAGAAAGTACGACGCTCTCGAACGCAATTGGTGTCCATATCTACCTAAATGTGATTCTCCATGATCCGACTGGGGCGTAGCGCGCCACATTCCTCTTCATCCTACGGAGGCGCGTTCTTCTGGTACCAATATTAGTACACTATTCCTCTTCTTCCTACAACAAATTACCCATTCTTTGCCCACAATGTGAGAAAGAATTAGGGGCACAACGCCAATTCGAACTGAAACACATTCGCCGACACAACTTGCGACAAACTTCTATATATTCTGGACTATCAGGCTGAGAAAAATGTATTTAACAACATGTATATAAGCCTTCAGGACATTCACACATGCTGTTAAAAGAAAAAAATCCGGCCTCCTCCTACCCCTTCAGCCGGCCATTCCATCTCCAGAATTGGTGCATTTTTTAGAAGTGTTATCACACCAAAAATTTCTATCATGTAGGTGAAAGATAGGAAAGTGCCTGATGGCCCAGAAAGTACGACGCTCTCGAACGCAATTGGTGTCCATATCTACCTAAATGTGATTCTCCATGATCCGACTGGGGCGTAGCGCGCCACATTCCTCTTCATCCTACGGAGGCGCGTTCTTCTGGTACCAATATTAGTACACTATTCCTCTTCTTCCTACAACAAATTACCAATTCTTTGCCCACAATGTGGGAAAGAATTAGGGGCACAACGCCAATTCGAACTGAAACACATTCGCCGACTCAACTTGTGACAAACTTCTATAAATTCTGGACTATCAGGCTGAGAAAAATGTATTTAACAACATGTATATAAGCCTTCAGGACATTCACACATGCTGTTAAAAGAAAAAAATCCGGCCTCCTCCTACCCCTTCAGCCGGCCATTCCATCTCCTGAATTGGTGCATTTTTTAGAAGTGTTATCACACCAAAAATTTCTATCATGTAGGTGAAAGATAGGAAAGTGCCTGATGGCCCAGAAAGTACGACGCTCTCGAACGCAATTGGTGTCCATATCTACCTAAATGTGATTCTCCATGATCCGACTGGGGCGTAGCGTGCCACATTCCTCTTCATCCTACGGAGGCGCGTTCTTCTGGTACCAATATTAGTACACTATTCCTCTTCTTCCTACAACAAATTACCCATTCTTTGCCCCCAATGTGAGAAAGAATTAGGGGCACAACGCCAATTCGAACTGAAACACATTCGCCGACTCAACTTGCGACAAACTTCTATATATTCTGGACTATCAGGCTGAGAAAAATGTATTTAACAACATGTATATAAGCCTTCAGGACATTCACACATGCTGTTAAAAGAAAAAAATCCGGCCTCCTCCTACCCCTTCAGCCGGCCATTCCATCTCCAGAATTGGTGCATTTTTTAGAAGTGTTATCACACCAAAAATTCCTATCATGTAGGTGAAGGATAGGAAAGTGCCTGATGGCCCAGAAAGTACGACGCTCTCGAACGCAATTGGTGTCCATATCTACCTAAATGTGATTCTCCATGATCCGACTGGGGCGTAGCGCGCCACATTCCTCTTCATCCTACGGAGGCGCGTTCTTCTGGTACCAATATTAGTACACTATTCCTCTTCTTCCTACAACAAATTACCAATTCTTTGCCCACAATGTGGGAAAGAATTAGGGGCACAACGCCAATTCGAACTGAAACACATTCGCCGACTCAACTTGTGACAAACTTCTATAAATTCTGGACTATCAGGCTGAGAAAAATGTATTTAACAACATGTATATAAGCCTTCAGGACATTCACACATGCTGTTAAAAGAAAAAAATCCGGCCTCCTCCTACCCCTTCAGCCGGCCATTCCATCTCCAGAATTGGTGCATTTTTTAGAAGTGTTATCACACCAAAAATTCCTATCATGTAGGTGAAAGATAGGAAAGTGCCTGATGGCCCAGAAAGTACGACGCTCTCGAACGCAATTGGTGTCCATATCTACCTAAATGTGATTCTCCATGATCCGACTGGGGCGTAGCGCGCCACATTCCTCTTCATCCTACGGAGGCGCGTTCTTCTGGTACCAATATTAGTACACTATTCCTCTTCTTCCTACAACAAATTACCCATTCTTTGCCCACAATGTGAGAAAGAATTAGGGGCACAACGCCAATTCGAACTGAAACACATTCGCCGACACAACTTGCGACAAACTTCTATATATTCTGGACTATCAGGCTGAGAAAAATGTATTTAACAACATGTATATAAGCCTTCAGGACATTCACACATGCTGTTAAAAGAAAAAAATCCGGCCTCCTCCTACCCCTTCAGCCGGCCATTCCATCTCCAGAATTGGTGCATTTTTTAGAAGTGTTATCACACCAAAAATTTCTATCATGTAGGTGAAGGATAGGAAAGTGCCTGATGGCCCAGAAAGTACGACGCTCTCGAACGCAATTGGTGTCCATATCTACCTAAATGTGATTCTCCATGATCCGACTGGGGCGTAGCGCGCCACATTCCTCTTCATCCTACGGAGGCGCGTTCTTCTGGTACCAATATTAGTACACTATTCCTCTTCTTCCTACAACAAATTACCAATTCTTTGCCCACAATGTGGGAAAGAATTAGGGGCACAACGCCAATTCGAACTGAAACACATTCGCCGACTCAACTTGTGACAAACTTCTATAAATTCTGGACTATCAGGCTGAGAAAAATGTATTTAACAACATGTATATAAGCCTTCAGGACATTCACACATGCTGTTAAAAGAAAAAAATCCGGCCTCCTCCTACCCCTTCAGCCGGCCATTCCATCTCCAGAATTGGTGCATTTTTTAGAAGTGTTATCACACCAAAAATTCCTATCATGTAGGTGAAAGATAGGAAAGTGCCTGATGGCCCAGAAAGTACGACGCTCTCGAACGCAATTGGTGTCCATATCTACCTAAATGTGATTCTCCATGATCCGACTGGGGCGTAGCGCGCCACATTCCTCTTCATCCTACGGAGGCGCGTTCTTCTGGTACCAATATTAGTACACTATTCCTCTTCTTCCTACAACAAATTACCCATTCTTTGCCCACAATGTGAGAAAGAATTAGGGGCACAACGCCAATTCGAACTGAAACACATTCGCCGACACAACTTGCGACAAACTTCTATATATTCTGGACTATCAGGCTGAGAAAAATGTATTTAACAACATGTATATAAGCCTTCAGGACATTCACACATGCTGTTAAAAGAAAAAAATCCGGCCTCCTCCTACCCCTTCAGCCGGCCATTCCATCTCCAGAATTGGTGCATTTTTTAGAAGTGTTATCACACCAAAAATTTCTATCATGTAGGTGAAAGATAGGAAAGTGCCTGATGGCCCAGAAAGTACGACGCTCTCGAACGCAATTGGTGTCCATATCTACCTAAATGTGATTCTCCATGATCCGACTTGGGCGTAGCGCGCCACATTCCTCTTCATCCTACGGAGGCGCGTTCTTCTGGTACCAATATTAGTACACTATTCCTCTTCTTCCTACAACAAATTACCCATTCTTTGCCCACAATGTGAGAAAGAATTAGGGGCACAATGCCAATTCGAACTGAAACACATTCGCCGACTCAACTTGCGACAAACTTCTATATATTCTGGACTATCAGGCTGAGAAAAATGTATTTAACAACATGTATATAAGCCTTCAGGACATTCACACATGCTGTTAAAAGAAAAAAATCCGGCCTCCTCCTACCCCTTCAGCCGGCCATTCCATCTCCAGAATTGGTGCATTTTTTAGAAGTGTTATCACACCAAAAATTCCTATCATGTAGGTGAAAGATAGGAAAGTGCCTGATGGCCCAGAAAGTACGACGCTCTCGAACGCAAATGGTGTCCATATCTACCTAAATGTGATTCTCCATGATCCGACTGGGGCGTAGCGCGCCACATTCCTCTTCATCCTACGGAGGCGCGTTCTTCTGGTACCAATATTAGTACACTATTCCTCTTCTTCCTACAACAAATTACCCATTCTTTGCCCACAATGTGGGAAAGAATTAGGGGCACAACGCCAATTCGAACTGAAACACATTCGCCGACTCAACTTGTGACAAACTTCTATAAATTCTGGACTATCAGGCTGAGAAAAATGTATTTAACAACATGTATATAAGCCTTCAGGACATTCACACATGCTGTTAAAAGAAAAAAATCCGGACTCCTCCTACCCCTTCAGCCGGCCATTCCATCTCCAGAATTGGTGCATTTTTTAGAAGTGTTATCACACCAAAAATTCCTATCATGTAGGTGAAAGATAGGAAAGTGCCTGATGGCCCAGAAAGTACGACGCTCTCGAACGCAATTGGTGTCCATATCTACCTAAATGTGATTCTCCATGATCCGACTGGGGCGTAGCGCGCCACATTCCTCTTCATCCTACGGAGGCGCGTTCTTCTGGTACCAATATTAGTACACTATTCCTCTTCTTCCTACAACAAATTACCCATTCTTTGCCCACAATGTGGGAAAGAATTAGGGGCACAACGCCAATTCGAACTGAAACACATTCGCCGACTCAACTTGTGACATACTTCTATAAATTCTGGACTATCAGGCTGAGAAAAATGTATTTAACAACATGTATATAAGCCTTCAGGACATTCACACATGCTGTTAAAAGAAAAAAATCCGGCCTCCTCCTACCCCTTCAGCCGGCCATTCCATCTCCAGAATTGGTGCATTTTTTAGAAGTGTTATCACACCAAAAATTCCTATCATGTAGGTGAAGGATAGGAAAGTGCCTGATGGCCCAGAAAGTACGACGCTCTCGAACGCAATTGGTGTCCATATCTACCTAAATGTGATTCTCCATGATCCGACTGGGGCGTAGCGCGCCACATTCCTCTTCATCCTACGGAGGCGCGTTCTTCTGGTACCAATATTAGTACACTATTCCTCTTCTTCCTACAACAAATTACCAATTCTTTGCCCACAATGTGGGAAAGAATTAGGGGCACAACGCCAATTCGAACTGAAACACATTCGCCGACTCAACTTGTGACAAACTTCTATAAATTCTGGACTATCAGGCTGAGAAAAATGTATTTAACAACATGTATATAAGCCTTCAGGACATTCACACATGCTGTTAAAAGAAAAAAATCCGGACTCCTCCTACCCCTTCAGCCGACCATTCCATCTCCAGAATTGGTGCATTTTTTAGAAGTGTTATCACACCAAAAATTCCTATCATGTAGGTGAAAGATAGGAAAGTGCCTGATGGCCCAGAAAGTACGACGCTCTCGAACGCAATTGGTGTCCATATCTACCTAAATGTGATTCTCCATGATCCGACTGGGGCGTAGCGCGCCACATTCCTCTTCATCCTACGGAGGCGCGTTCTTCTGGTACCAATATTAGTACACTATTCCTCTTCTTCCTACAACAAATTACCCATTCTTTGCCCACAATGTGGGAAAGAATTAGGGGCACAACGCCAATTCGAACTGAAACACATTCGCCGACTCAACTTGTGACATACTTCTATAAATTCTGGACTATCAGGCTGAGAAAAATGTATTTAACAACATGTATATAAGCCTTCAGGACATTCACACATGCTGTTAAAAGAAAAAAATCCGGCCTCCTCCTACCCCTTCAGCCGGCCATTCCATCTCCAGAATTGGTGCATTTTTTAGAAGTGTTATCACACCAAAAATTCCTATCATGTAGGTGAAGGATAGGAAAGTGCCTGATGGCCCAGAAAGTACGACGCTCTCGAACGCAATTGGTGTCCATATCTACCTAAATGTGATTCTCCATGATCCGATTGGGGCGTAGCGCGCCACATTCCTCTTCATCCTACGGAGGCGCGTTCTTCTGGTACCAATATTAGTACACTATTCCTCTTCTTCCTACAACAAATTACCAATTCTTTGCCCACAATGTGGGAAAGAATTAGGGGCACAACGCCAATTCGAACTGAAACACATTCGCCGACTCAACTTGTGACAAACTTCTATAAATTCTGGACTATCAGGCTGAGAAAAATGTATTTAACAACATGTATATAAGCCTTCAGGACATTCACACATGCTGTTAAAAGAAAAAAATCCGGCCTCCTCCTACCCCTTCAGCCGGCCATTCCATCTCCAGAATTGGTGCATTTTTTAGAAGTGTTATCACACCAAAAATTCCTATCATGTAGGTGAAAGATAGGAAAGTGCCTGATGGCCCAGAAAGTACGACGCTCTCGAACGCAATTGGTGTCCATATCTACCTAAATGTGATTCTCCATGATCCGACTGGGGCGTAGCGCGCCACATTCCTCTTCATCCTACGGAGGCGCGTTCTTCTGGTACCAATATTTGTACACTATTCCTCTTCTTCCTACAACAAATTACCAATTCTTTGCCCACAATGTGGGAAAGAATTAGGGGCACAACGCCAATTCGAACTGAAACACATTCGCCGACTCAACTTGTGACAAACTTCTATAAATTCTGGACTATCAGGCTGAGAAAAATGTATTTAACAACATGTATATAAGCCTTCAGGACATTCACACATGCTGTTAAAAGAAAAAAATCCGGCCTCCTCCTACCCCTTCAGCCGGCCATTCCATCTCCAGAATTGGTGCATTTTTTAGAAGTGTTATCACACCAAAAATTTCTATCATGTAGGTGAAAGATAGGAAAGTGCCTGATGGCCCAGAAAGTACGACGCTCTCGAACGCAATTGGTGTCCATATCTACCTAAATGTGATTCTCCATGATCCGACTGGGGCGTAGCGCGCCACATTCCTCTTCATCCTACGGAGGCGCGTTCTTCTGGTACCAATATTAGTACACTATTCCTCTTCTTCCTACAACAAATTACCCATTCTTTGCCCACAATGTGAGAAAGAATTAGGGGCACAACGCCAATTCGAACTGAAACACATTCGCCGACACAACTTGCGACAAACTTCTATATATTCTGGACTATCAGGCTGAGAAAAATGTATTTAACAACATGTATATAAGCCTTCAGGACATTCACACATGCTGTTAAAAGAAAAAAATCCGGCCTCCTCCTACCCCTTCAGCCGGCCATTCCATCTCCAGAATTGGTGCATTTTTTAGAAGTGTTATCACACCAAAAATTTCTATCATGTAGGTGAAAGATAGGAAAGTGCCTGATGGCCCAGAAAGTACGACGCTCTCGAACGCAATTGGTGTCCATATCTACCTAAATGTGATTCTCCATGATCCGACTGGGGCGTAGCGCGCCACATTCCTCTTCATCCTACGGAGGCGCGTTCTTCTGGTACCAATATTAGTACACTATTCCTCTTCTTCCTACAACAAATTACCAATTCTTTGCCCACAATGTGGGAAAGAATTAGGGGCACAACGCCAATTCGAACTGAAACACATTCGCCGACTCAACTTGTGACAAACTTCTATAAATTCTGGACTATCAGGCTGAGAAAAATGTATTTAACAACATGTATATAAGCCTTCAGGACATTCACACATGCTGTTAAAAGAAAAAAATCCGGCCTCCTCCTACCCCTTCAGCCGGCCATTCCATCTCCAGAATTGGTGCATTTTTTAGAAGTGTTATCACACCAAAAATTTCTATCATGTAGGTGAAAGATAGGAAAGTGCCTGATGGCCCAGAAAGTACGACGCTCTCGAACGCAATTGGTGTCCATATCTACCTAAATATGATTCTCCATGATCCGACTGGGGCGTAGCGCGCCACATTCCTCTTCATCCTACGGAGGCGCGTTCTTCTGGTACCAATATTAGTACACTATTCCTCTTCTTCCTACAACAAATTACCCATTCTTTGCCCACAATGTGAGAAAGAATTAGGGGCACAACGCCAATTCGAACTGAAACACATTCGCCGACACAACTTGCGACAAACTTCTATATATTCTGGACTATCAGGCTGAGAAAAATGTATTTAACAACATGTATATAAGCCTTCAGGACATTCACACATGCTGTTAAAAGAAAAAAATCCGGCCTCCTCCTACCCCTTCAGCCGGCCATTCCATCTCCAGAATTGGTGCATTTTTTAGAAGTGTTATCACACCAAAAATTTCTATCATGTAGGTGAAAGATAGGAAAGTGCCTGATGGCCCAGAAAGTACGACGCTCTCGAACGCAATTGGTGTCCATATCTACCTAAATGTGATTCTCCATGATCCGACTGGGGCGTAGCGCGCCACATTCCTCTTCATCCTACGGAGGCGCGTTCTTCTGGTACCAATATTAGTACACTATTCCTCTTCTTCCTACAACAAATTACCCATTCTTTGCCCACAATGTGAGAAAGAATTAGGGGCACAACGCCAATTCGAACTGAAACACATTCGCCGACTCAACTTGCGACAAACTTCTATATATTCTGGACTATCAGGCTGAGAAAAATGTATTTAACAACATGTATATAAGCCTTCAGGACATTCACACATGCTGTTAAAAGAAAAAAATCCGGCCTCCTCCTACCCCTTCAGCCGGCCATTCCATCTCCAGAATTGGTGCATTTTTTAGAAGTGTTATCACACCAAAAATTCCTATCATGTAGGTGAAAGATAGGAAAGTGCCTGATGGCCCAGAAAGTATGACGCTCTCGAACGCAATTGGTGTCCATATCTACCTAAATGTGATTCTCCATGATCCGACTGGGGCGTAGCGCGCCACATTCCTCTTCATCCTACGGAGGCGCGTTCTTCTGGTACCAATATTAGTACACTATTCCTCTTCTTCCTACAACAAATTACCCATTCTTTGCCCACAATGTGGGAAAGAATTAGGGGCACAACGCCAATTCGAACTGAAACACATTCGCCGACTCAACTTGTGACAAACTTCTATAAATTCTGGACTATCAGGCTGAGAAAAATGTATTTAACAACATGTATATAAGCCTTCAGGACATTCACACATGCTGTTAAAAGAAAAAAATCCGGCCTCCTCCTACCCCTTCAGCCGGCCATTCCATCTCCAGAATTGGTGCATTTTTTAGAAGTGTTATCACACCAAAAATTTCTATCATGTAGGTGAAAGATAGGAAAGTGCCTGATGGCCCAGAAAGTACGACGCTCTCGAATGCAATTGGTGTCCATATCTACCTAAATGTGATTCTCCATGATCCGACTGGGGCGTAGCGCGCCACATTTCTCTTCATCCTACGGAGGCGCGTTCTTCTGGTACCAATATTAGTACACTATTCCTCTTCTTCCTACAACAAATTACCCATTCTTTGCCCACAATGTGAGAAAGAATTAGGGGCACAACGCCAATTCGAACTGAAACACATTCGCCGACACAACTTGCGACAAACTTCTATATATTCTGGACTATCAGGCTGAGAAAAATGTATTTAACAACATGTATATAAGCCTTCAGGACATTCACACATGCTGTTAAAAGAAAAAAATCCGGCCTCCTCCTACCCCTTCAGCCGGCCATTCCATCTTCAGAATTGGTGCATTTTTTAGAAGTGTTATCACACCAAAAATTTCTATCATGTAGGTGAAAGATAGGAAAGTGCCTGATGGCCCAGAAAGTACGACGCTCTCGAACGCAATTGGTGTCCATATCTACCTAAATGTGATTCTCCATGATCCGACTGGGGCGTAGCGCGCCACATTCCTCTTCATCCTACGGAGGCGCGTTCTTCTGGTACCAATATTAGTACACTATTCCTCTTCTTCCTACAACAAATTACCCATTCTTTGCCCACAATGTGAGAAAGAATTAGGGGCACAACGCCAATTCGAACTGAAACACATTCGCCGACACAACTTGCGACAAACTTCTATATATTCTGGACTATCAGGCTGAGAAAAATGTATTTAACAACATGTATATAAGCCTTCAGGACATTCACACATGCTGTTAAAAGAAAAAAATCCGGCCTCCTCCTACCCCTTCAGCCGGCCATTCCATCTCCAGAATTGGTGCATTTTTTAGAAGTGTTATCACACCAAAAATTTCTATCATGTAGGTGAAAGATAGGAAAGTGCCTGATGGCCCAGAAAGTACGACGCTCTCGAACGCAATTGGTGTCCATATCTACCTAAATGTGATTCTCCATGATCCGACTGGGGCGTAGCGCGCCACATTCCTCTTCATCCTACGGAGGCGCGTTCTTCTGGTACCAATATTAGTACACTATTCCTCTTCTTCCTACAACAAATTACCCATTCTTTGCCCACAATGTGAGAAAGAATTAGGGGCACAACGCCAATTCGAACTGAAACACATTCGCCGACTCAACTTGCGACAAACTTCTATATATTCTGGACTATCAGGCTGAGAAAAATGTATTTAACAACATGTATATAAGCCTTCAGGACATTCACACATGCTGTTAAAAGAAAAAAATCCGGCCTCCTCCTACCCCTTCAGCCGGCCATTCCATCTCCAGAATTGGTGCATTTTTTAGAAGTGTTATCACACCAAAAATTCCTATCATGTAGGTGAAAGATAGGAAAGTGCCTGATGGCCCAGAAAGTATGACGCTCTCGAACGCAATTGGTGTCCATATCTACCTAAATGTGATTCTCCATGATCCGACTGGGGTGTAGCGCGCCACATTCCTCTTCATCCTACGGAGGCGCGTTCTTCTGGTACCAATATTAGTACACTATTCCTCTTCTTCCTACAACAAATTACCCATTCTTTGCCCACAATGTGGGAAAGAATTAGGGGCACAACGCCAATTCGAACTGAAACACATTCGCCGACTCAACTTGTGACAAACTTCTATAAATTCTGGACTATCAGGCTGAGAAAAATGTATTTAACAACATGTATATAAGCCTTCAGGACATTCACACATGCTGTTAAAAGAAAAAAATCCGGCCTCCTCCTACCCCTTCAGCCGGCCATTCCATCTCCAGAATTGGTGCATTTTTTAGAAGTGTTATCACACCAAAAATTTCTATCATGTAGGTGAAAGATAGGAAAGTGCCTGATGGCCCAGAAAGTACGACGCTCTCGAACGCAATTGGTGTCCATATCTACCTAAATGTGATTCTCCATGATCCGACTGGGGCGTAGCGCGCCACATTCCTCTTCATCCTACGGAGGCGCGTTCTTCTGGTACCAATATTAGTACACTATTCCTCTTCTTCCTACAACAAATTACCCATTCTTTGCCCACAATGTGAGAAAGAATTAGGGGCACAACGCCAATTCGAACTGAAACACATTCGCCGACACAACTTGCGACAAACTTCTATATATTCTGGACTATCAGGCTGAGAAAAATGTATTTAACAACATGTATATAAGCCTTCAGGACATTCACACATGCTGTTAAAAGAAAAAAATCCGGCCTCCTCCTACCCCTTCAGCCGGCCATTCCATCTCCAGAATTGGTGCATTTTTTAGAAGTGTTATCACACCAAAAATTCCTATCATGTAGGTGAAAGATAGGAAAGTGCCTGATGGCCCAGAAAGTACAACGCTCTCGAACGCAATTGGTGTCCATATCTACCTAAATGTGATTCTCCATGATCCGACTGGGGCGTAGCGCGCCACATTCCTCTTCATCCTACGGAGGCGCGTTCTTCTGGTACCAATATTAGTACACTATTCCTCTTCTTCCTACAACAAATTACCCATTCTTTGCCCACAATGTGGGAAAGAATTAGGGGCACAACGCCAATTCGAACTGAAACACATTCGCCGACTCAACTTGTGACAAACTTCTATAAATTCTGGACTATCAGGCTGAGAAAAATGTATTTAACAACATGTATATAAGCCTTCAGGACATTCACACATGCTGTTAAAAGAAAAAAATCCGGCCTCCTCCTACCCCTTCAGCCGGCCATTCCATCTCCAGAATTGGTGCATTTTTTAGAAGTGTTATCACACCAAAAATTCCTATCATGTAGGTGAAAGATAGGAAAGTGCCTGATGGCCCAGAAAGTACGACGCTCTCGAACGCAATTGGTGTCCATATCTACCTAAATGTGATTCTCCATGATCCGACTGGGGCGTAGCGCGCCACATTCCTCTTCATCCTACGGAGGCGCGTTCTTCTGGTACCAATATTAGTACACTATTCCTCTTCTTCCTACAACAAATTACCCATTCTTTGCCCACAATGTGAGAAAGAATTAGGGGCACAACGCCAATTCGAACTGAAACACATTCGCTGACTCAACTTGCGACAAACTTCTATATATTCTGGACTATCAGGCTGAGAAAAATGTATTTAACATGTATATAAGCCTTCAGGACATTCACACATGCTGTTAAAAGAAAAAAATCCGGCCTCCTCCTACCCCTTCAGCCGGCCATTCCATCTCCAGAATTGGTGCATTTTTTAGAAGTGTTATCACACCAAAAATTCCTATCATGTAGGTGAAAGATAGGAAAGTGCCTGATGGCCCAGAAAGTACGACGCTCTCGAACGCAATTGGTGTCCATATCTACCTAAATGTGATTCTCCATGATCCGACTGGGGCGTAGCGCGCCACATTCCTCTTCATCCTACGGAGGCGCGTTCTTCTGGTACCAATATTAGTACACTATTCCTCTTCTTCCTACAACAAATTACCAATTCTTTGCCCACAATGTGGGAAAGAATTAGGGGCACAACGCCAATTCGAACTGAAACACATTCGCCGACTCAACTTGTGACAAACTTCTATAAATTCTGGACTATCAGGCTGAGAAAAATGTATTTAACAACATGTATATAAGCCTTCAGGACATTCACACATGCTGTTGAAAGAAAAAAATCCGGCCTCCTCCTACCCCTTCAGCCGGCCATTCCATCTCCAGAATTGGTGCATTTTTTAGAAGTGTTATCACACCAAAAATTCCTATCATGTAGGTGAAAGATAGGAAAGTGCCTGATGGCCCAGAAAGTACGACGCTCTCGAACGCAATTGGTGTCCATATCTACCTAAATGTGATTCTCCATGATCCGACTGGGGCGTAGCGCGCCACATTCCTCTTCATCCTACGGAGGCGCGTTCTTCTGGTACCAATATTAGTACACTATTCCTCTTCTTCCTACAACAAATTACCCATTCTTTGCCCACAATGTGAGAAAGAATTAGGGGCACAACGCCAATTCGAACTGAAACACATTCGCCGACACAACTTGCGACAAACTTCTATATATTCTGGACTATCAGGCTGAGAAAAATGTATTTAACAACATGTATATAAGCCTTCAGGACATTCACACATGCTGTTAAAAGAAAAAAATCCGGCCTCCTCCTACCCCTTCAGCCGGCCATTCCATCTCCAGAATTGGTGCATTTTTTAGAAGTGTTATCACACCAAAAATTTCTATCATGTAGGTGAAAGATAGGAAAGTGCCTGATGGCCCAGAAAGTACGACGCTCTCGAACGCAATTGGTGTCCATATCTACCTAAATGTGATTCTCCATGATCCGACTGGGGCGTAGCGCGCCACATTCCTCTTCATCCTACGGAGGCGCGTTCTTCTGGTACCAATATTAGTACACTATTCCTCTTCTTCCTACAACAAATTACCCATTCTTTGCCCACAATGTGGGAAAGAATTAGGGGCACAACGCCAATTCGAACTGAAACACATTCGCCGACTCAACTTGTGACAAACTTCTATAAATTCTGGACTATCAGGCTGAGAAAAATGTATTTAACAACATGTATATAAGCCTTCAGGACATTCACACATGCTGTTAAAAGAAAAAAATCCGGCCTCCTCCTACCCCTTCAGCCGGCCATTCCATCTCCAGAATTGGTGCATTTTTTAGAAGTGTTATCACACCAAAAATTCCTATCATGTAGGTGAAAGATAGGAAAGTGCCTGATGGCCCAGAAAGTACGACGCTCTCGAACGCAATTGGTGTCCATATCTACCTAAATGTGATTCTCCATGATCCGACTGGGGCGTAGCGCGCCACATTCCTCTTCATCCTACGGAGGCGCGTTCTTCTGGTACCAATATTAGTACACTATTCCTCTTCTTCCTACAACAAATTACCCATTCTTTGCCCACAATGTGAGAAAGAATTAGGGGCACAACGCCAATTCGAACTGAAACACATTCGCCGACTCAACTTGCGACAAACTTCTATATATTCTGGACTATCAGGCTGAGAAAAATGTATTTAACAACATGTATATAAGCCTTCAGGACATTCACACATGCTGTTAAAAGAAAAAAATCCGGCCTCCTCCTACCCCTTCAGCCGGCCATTCCATCTCCAGAATTGGTGCATTTTTTAGAAGTGTTATCACACCAAAAATTCCTATCATGTAGGTGAAAGATAGGAAAGTGCCTGATGGCCCAGAAAGTACGACGCTCTCGAACGCAATTGGTGTCCATATCTACCTAAATGTGATTCTCCATGATCCGACTGGGGCGTAGCGCGCCACATTCCTCTTCATCCTACGGAGGCGCGTTCTTCTGGTACCAATATTAGTACACTATTCCTCTTCTTCCTACAACAAATTACCCATTCTTTGCCCACAATGTGGGAAAGAATTAGGGGCACAACGCCAATTCGAACTGAAACACATTCGCCGACTCAACTTGTGACAAACTTCTATAAATTCTGGACTATCAGGCTGAGAAAAATGTATTTAACAACATGTATATAAGCCTTCAGGACATTCACACATGCTGTTAAAAGAAAAAAATCCGGCCTCCTCCTACCCCTTCAGCCGGCCATTCCATCTCCAGAATTGGTGCATTTTTTAGAAATGTTATCACACCAAAAATTCCTATCATGTAGGTGAAAGATAGGAAAGTGCCTGATGGCCCAGAAAGTATGACGCTCTCGAACGCAATTGGTGTCCATATCTACCTAAATGTGATTCTCCATGATCCGACTGGGGCGTAGCGCGCCACATTCCTCTTCATCCTACGGAGGCGCGTTCTTCTGGTACCAATATTAGTACACTATTCCTCTTCTTCCTACAACAAATTACCAATTCTTTGCCCACAATGTGGGAAAGAATTAGGGGCACAACGCCAATTCGAACTGAAACACATTCGCCGACTCAACTTGTGACAAACTTCTATAAATTCTGGACTATCAGGCTGAGAAAAATGTATTTAACAACATGTATATAAGCCTTCAGGACATTCACACATGCTGTTAAAAGAAAAAAATCCGGCCTCCTCCTACCCCTTCAGCCGGCCATTCCATCTCCAGAATTGGTGCATTTTTTAGAAGTGTTATCACACCAAAAATTTCTATCATGTAGGTGAAAGATAGGAAAGTGCCTGATGGCCCAGAAAGTACGACGCTCTCGAACGCAATTGGTGTCCATATCTACCTAAATGTGATTCTCCATGATCCGACTGGGGCGTAGCGCGCCACATTCCTCTTCATCCTACGGAGGCGCGTTCTTCTGGTACCAATATTAGTACACTATTCCTCTTCTTCCTACAACAAATTACCCATTCTTTGCCCACAATGTGAGAAAGAATTAGGGGCACAACGCCAATTCGAACTGAAACACATTCGCCGACACAACTTGCGACAAACTTCTATATATTCTGGACTATCAGGCTGAGAAAAATGTATTTAACAACATGTATATAAGCCTTCAGGACATTCACACATGCTGTTAAAAGAAAAAAATCCGGCCTCCTCCTACCCCTTCAGCCGGCCATTCCATCTCCAGAATTGGTGCATTTTTTAGAAGTGTTATCACACCAAAAATTTCTATCATGTAGGTGAAAGATAGGAAAGTGCCTGATGGCCCAGAAAGTACGACGCTCTCGAACGCAATTGGTGTCCATATCTACCTAAATGTGATTCTCCATGATCCGACTGGGGCGTAGCGCGCCACATTCCTCTTCATCCTACGGAGGCGCGTTCTTCTGGTACCAATATTAGTACACTATTCCTCTTCTTCCTACAACAAATTACCCATTCTTTGCCCACAATGTGAGAAAGAATTAGGGGCACAACGCCAATTCGAACTGAAACACATTCGCCGACTCAACTTGCGACAAACTTCTATATATTCTGGACTATCAGGCTGAGAAAAATGTATTTAACAACATGTATATAAGCCTTCAGGACATTCACACATGCTGTTAAAAGAAAAAAATCCGGCCTCCTCCTACCCCTTCAGCCGGCCATTCCATCTCCAGAATTGGTGCATTTTTTAGAAGTGTTATCACACCAAAAATTCCTATCATGTAGGTGAAAGATAGGAAAGTGCCTGATGGCCCAGAAAGTATGACGCTCTCGAACGCAATTGGTGTCCATATCTACCTAAATGTGATTCTCCATGATCCGACTGGGGTGTAGCGCGCCACATTCCTCTTCATCCTACGGAGGCGCGTTCTTCTGGTACCAATATTAGTACACTATTCCTCTTCTTCCTACAACAAATTACCCATTCTTTGCCCACAATGTGGGAAAGAATTAGGGGCACAACGCCAATTCGAACTGAAACACATTCGCCGACTCAACTTGTGACAAACTTCTATAAATTCTGGACTATCAGGCTGAGAAAAATGTATTTAACAACATGTATATAAGCCTTCAGGACATTCACACATGCTGTTAAAAGAAAAAAATCCGGCCTCCTCCTACCCCTTCAGCCGGCCATTCCATCTCCAGAATTGGTGCATTTTTTAGAAGTGTTATCACACCAAAAATTTCTATCATGTAGGTGAAAGATAGGAAAGTGCCTGATGGCCCAGAAAGTACGACGCTCTCGAACGCAATTGGTGTCCATATCTACCTAAATGTGATTCTCCATGATCCGACTGGGGCGTAGCGCGCCACATTCCTCTTCATCCTACGGAGGCGCGTTCTTCTGGTACCAATATTAGTACACTATTCCTCTTCTTCCTACAACAAATTACCCATTCTTTGCCCACAATGTGAGAAAGAATTAGGGGCACAACGCCAATTCGAACTGAAACACATTCGCCGACACAACTTGCGACAAACTTCTATATATTCTGGACTATCAGGCTGAGAAAAATGTATTTAACAACATGTATATAAGCCTTCAGGACATTCACACATGCTGTTAAAAGAAAAAAATCCGGCCTCCTCCTACCCTCTTCAGCCGGCCATTCCATCTCCAGAATTGGTGCATTTTTTAGAAGTGTTATCACACCAAAAATTCCTATCATGTAGGTGAAAGATAGGAAAGTGCCTGATGGCCCAGAAAGTACAACGCTCTCGAACGCAATTGGTGTCCATATCTACCTAAATGTGATTCTCCATGATCCGACTGGGGCGTAGCGCGCCACATTCCTCTTCATCCTACGGAGGCGCGTTCTTCTGGTACCAATATTAGTACACTATTCCTCTTCTTCCTACAACAAATTACCCATTCTTTGCCCACAATGTGGGAAAGAATTAGGGGCACAACGCCAATTCGAACTGAAACACATTCGCCGACTCAACTTGTGACAAACTTCTATAAATTCTGGACTATCAGGCTGAGAAAAATGTATTTAACAACATGTATATAAGCCTTCAGGACATTCACACATGCTGTTAAAAGAAAAAAATCCGGCCTCCTCCTACCCCTTCAGCCGGCCATTCCATCTCCAGAATTGGTGCATTTTTTAGAAGTGTTATCACACCAAAAATTCCTATCATGTAGGTGAAAGATAGGAAAGTGCCTGATGGCCCAGAAAGTACGACGCTCTCGAACGCAATTGGTGTCCATATCTACCTAAATGTGATTCTCCATGATCCGACTGGGGCGTAGCGCGCCACATTCCTCTTCATCCTACGGAGGCGCGTTCTTCTGGTACCAATATTAGTACACTATTCCTCTTCTTCCTACAACAAATTACCCATTCTTTGCCCACAATGTGAGAAAGAATTAGGGGCACAACGCCAATTCGAACTGAAACACATTCGCCGACTCAACTTGCGACAAACTTCTATATATTCTGGACTATCAGGCTGAGAAAAATGTATTTAACATGTATATAAGCCTTCAGGACATTCACACATGCTGTTAAAAGAAAAAAATCCGGCCTCCTCCTACCCCTTCAGCCGGCCATTCCATCTCCAGAATTGGTGCATTTTTTAGAAGTGTTATCACACCAAAAATTCCTATCATGTAGGTGAAAGATAGGAAAGTGCCTGATGGCCCAGAAAGTACGACGCTCTCGAACGCAATTGGTGTCCATATCTACCTAAATGTGATTCTCCATGATCCGACTGGGGCGTAGCGCGCCACATTCCTCTTCATCCTACGGAGGCGCGTTCTTCTGGTACCAATATTAGTACACTATTCCTCTTCTTCCTACAACAAATTACCAATTCTTTGCCCACAATGTGGGAAAGAATTAGGGGCACAACGCCAATTCGAACTGAAACACATTCGCCGACTCAACTTGTGACAAACTTCTATAAATTCTGGACTATCAGGCTGAGAAAAATGTATTTAACAACATGTATATAAGCCTTCAGGACATTCACACATGCTGTTGAAAGAAAAAAATCCGGCCTCCTCCTACCCCTTCAGCCGGCCATTCCATCTCCAGAATTGGTGCATTTTTTAGAAGTGTTATCACACCAAAAATTCCTATCATGTAGGTGAAAGATAGGAAAGTGCCTGATGGCCCAGAAAGTACGACGCTCTCGAACGCAATTGGTGTCCATATCTACCTAAATGTGATTCTCCATGATCCGACTGGGGCGTAGCGCGCCACATTCCTCTTCATCCTACGGAGGCGCGTTCTTCTGGTACCAATATTAGTACACTATTCCTCTTCTTCCTACAACAAATTACCCATTCTTTGCCCACAATGTGAGAAAGAATTAGGGGCACAACGCCAATTCGAACTGAAACACATTCGCCGACACAACTTGCGACAAACTTCTATATATTCTGGACTATCAGGCTGAGAAAAATGTATTTAACAACATGTATATAAGCCTTCAGGACATTCACACATGCTGTTAAAAGAAAAAAATCCGGCCTCCTCCTACCCCTTCAGCCGGCCATTCCATCTCCAGAATTGGTGCATTTTTTAGAAGTGTTATCACACCAAAAATTTCTATCATGTAGGTGAAAGATAGGAAAGTGCCTGATGGCCCAGAAAGTACGACGCTCTCGAACGCAATTGGTGTCCATATCTACCTAAATGTGATTCTCCATGATCCGACTGGGGCGTAGCGCGCCACATTCCTCTTCATCCTACGGAGGCGCGTTCTTCTGGTACCAATATTAGTACACTATTCCTCTTCTTCCTACAACAAATTACCCATTCTTTGCCCACAATGTGGGAAAGAATTAGGGGCACAACGCCAATTCGAACTGAAACACATTCGCCGACTCAACTTGTGACAAACTTCTATAAATTCTGGACTATCAGGCTGAGAAAAATGTATTTAACAACATGTATATAAGCCTTCAGGACATTCACACATGCTGTTAAAAGAAAAAAATCCGGCCTCCTCCTACCCCTTCAGCCGGCCATTCCATCTCCAGAATTGGTGCATTTTTTAGAAGTGTTATCACACCAAAAATTCCTATCATGTAGGTGAAAGATAGGAAAGTGCCTGATGGCCCAGAAAGTACGACGCTCTCGAACGCAATTGGTGTCCATATCTACCGAAATGTGATTCTCCATGATCCGACTGGGGCGTAGCGCGCCACATTCCTCTTCATCCTACGGAGGCGCGTTCTTCTGGTACCAATATTAGTACACTATTCCTCTTCTTCCTACAACAAATTACCCATTCTTTGCCCACCATGTGGGAAAGAATTAGGGGCACAACGCCAATTCGAACTGAAACACATTCGCCGACTCAACTTGTGACAAACTTCTATAAATTCTGGACTATCAGGCTGAGAAAAATGTATTTAACAACATGTATATAAGCCTTCAGGACATTCACACATGCTGTTAAAAGAAAAAAATCTGGCCTCCTCCTACCCCTTCAGCCGGCCATTCCATCTCCAGAATTGGTGCATTTTTTAGAAGTGTTATCACATCAAAAATTCCTATCTTGTAGGTGAAAGATAGGATAGTGCCTGATGGCCCAGAAAGTACGACGCTCTCTAACGCAATTGGTGCCCATATCTACCTAAATGTGATTCTCCATGATCCGACTGGGGCGTAGCGCGCCACATTCCTCTTCATCCTACGGAGGCGCGTTCTTCTGGTACCAATATTAGTACACTATTCCTCTTCTTCCTACAACAAATTACCCATTCTTTGCCCACAATGTGGGAAAGAATTAGGGGCACAACGCCAATTCGAACTGAAACACATTCGCCGACTCAACTTGTGACAAACTTCTATAAATTCTGGACTATCAGGCTGAGAAAAATGTATTTAACAACATGTATATAAGCCTTCAGGACATTCGCACATGCTGTTAAAAGAAAAAAATCCAGCCTCCTCCTACCCCTTCAGCCGGCCATTCCATCTCCAGAATTGGTGCATTTTTTAGAAGTGTTATCACACCAAAAATTCCTATCATGTAGGTGAAAGATAGGAAAGTGCCTGATGGCCCAGAAAGTACGACGCTCTCGAACGCAATTGGTGTCCATATCTACCTAAATGTGATTCTCCATGATCCGACTGGGGCGTAGCGCGCCACATTCCTCTTCATCCTACGGAGGCGCGTTCTTCTGGTACCAATATTAGTACACTATTCCTCTTCTTCCTACAACAAATTACCCATTCTTTGCCCACCATGTGGGAAAGAATTAGGGGCACAACGCCAATTCGAACTGAAACACATTCGCCGACTCAACTTGTGACAAACTTCTATAAATTCTGGACTATCAGGCTGAGAAAAATGTATTTAACAACATGTATATAAGCCTTCAGGACATTCACACATGCTGTTAAAAGAAAAAAATCCGGCCTCCTCCTACCCCTTCAGCCGGCCATTCCATCTCCAGAATTGGTGCATTTTTTAGAAGTGTTATCACATCAAAAATTCCTATATTGTAGGTGAAAGATAGGAAAGTGCCTGATGGCCCAGAAAGTACGATGCTCTCGAACGCAATTGGTGTCCATATCTACCTAAATGTGATTCTCCATGATCCGACTGGGGCGTAGCGCGCCACATTCCTCTTCATCCTACGGAGGCGCGTTCTTCTGGTACCAATATTAGTACACTATTCCTCTTCTTCCTACAACAAATTACCCATTCTTTACCCACAATGTGAGAAAGAATTAGGGGCACAACGCCAATTCGAACTGAAACACATTCGCCGACTCAACTTGCGACAAACTTCTATATATTCTGGACTATCAGGCTGAGAAAAATGTATTTAACAACATGTATATAAGCCTTCAGGACATTCACACATGCTGTTAAAAGAAAAAAATCCGGCCTCCTCCTACCCCTTCAGCCGGCCATTCCATCTCCAGAATTGGTGCATTTTTTAGAAGTGTTATCACACCAAAAATTCCTATCATGTAGGTGAAAGATAGGAAAGTGCCTGATGGCCCAGAAAGTACGACGCTCTCGAACGCAATTGGTGTCCATATCTACCTAAATGTGATTCTCCATGATCCGACTGGGGCGTAGCGTGCCACATTCCTCTTCATCCTACTGAGGCGCGTTCTTCTGGTACCAATATTAGTACACTATTCCTCTTCTTCCTACAACAAATTACCCATTCTTTGCCCACAATGTGGGAAAGAATTAGGGGCACAACGCCAATTCGAACTGAAACACATTCGCCGACTCAACTTGTGACAAACTTCTATAAATTCTGGACTATCAGGCTGAGAAAAATGTATTTAACAACATGTATATAAGCCTTCAGGACATTCACACATGCTGTTAAAAGAAAAAAATCCGGCCTCCTCCTACCCCTTCAGCCGGCCATTCCATCTCCAGAATTGGTGCATTTTTTAGAAGTGTTATCACACCAAAAATTCCTATCATGTAGGTGAAAGATAGGAAAGTGCCTGATGGCCCAGAAAGTACGACGCTCTCGAACGCAATTGGTGTCCATATCTACCTAAATGTGATTCTCCATGATCCGACTGGGGCGTAGCGCGCCACATTCCTCTTCATCCTACGGAGGCGCGTTCTTCTGGTACCAATATTAGTACACTATTCCTCTTCTTCCTACAACAAATTACCCATTCTTTGCCCACAATGTGGGAAAGAATTAGGGGCACAACGCCAATTCGAACTGAAACACATTCGCCGACTCAACTTGTGACAAACTTCTATAAATTCTGGACTATCAGGCTGAGAAAAATGTATTTAACAACATGTATATAAGCCTTCAGGACATTCACACATGCTGTTAAAAGAAAAAAATCCGGCCTCCTCCTACCCCTTCAGCCGGCCATTCCATCTCCAGAATTGGTGCATTTTTTAGAAGTGTTATCACACCAAAAATTCCTATCATGTAGGTGAAAGATAGGAAAGTGCCTGATGGCCCAGAAAGTACGACGCTCTCGAACGCAATTGGTGTCCATATCTACCTAAATGTGATTCTCCATGATCCGACTGGGGCGTAGCGCGCCACATTCCTCTTCATCCTACGGAGGCGCGTTCTTCTGGTACCAATATTAGTACACTATTCCTCTTCTTCCTACAACAAATTACCCATTCTTTGCCCACAATGTGGGAAAGAATTAGGGGCACAACGCCAATTCGAACTGAAACACATTCGCCGACTCAACTTGTGACAAACTTCTATAAATTCTGGACTATCAGGCTGAGAAAAATGTATTTAACAACATGTATATAAGCCTTCAGGACATTCACACATGCTGTTAAAAGAAAAAAATCCGGCCTCCTCCTACCCCTTCAGCCGGCCATTCCATCTCCAGAATTGGTGCATTTTTTAGAAGTGTTATCACACCAAAAATTCCTATCATGTAGGTGAAAGATAGGAAAGTGCCTGATGGCCCAGAAAGTACGACGCTCTCGAACGCAATTGGTGTCCATATCTACCGAAATGTGATTCTCCATGATCCGACTGGGGCGTAGCGCGCCACATTCCTCTTCATCCTACGGAGGCGCGTTCTTCTGGTACCAATATTAGTACACTATTCCTCTTCTTCCTACAACAAATTACCCATTCTTTGCCCACCATGTGGGAAAGAATTAGGGGCACAACGCCAATTCGAACTGAAACACATTCGCCGACTCAACTTGTGACAAACTTCTATAAATTCTGGACTATCAGGCTGAGAAAAATGTATTTAACAACATGTATATAAGCCTTCAGGACATTCACACATGCTGTTAAAAGAAAAAAATCTGGCCTCCTCCTACCCCTTCAGCCGGCCATTCCATCTCCAGAATTGGTGCATTTTTTAGAAGTGTTATCACATCAAAAATTCCTATCTTGTAGGTGAAAGATAGGATAGTGCCTGATGGCCCAGAAAGTACGACGCTCTCGAACGCAATTGGTGCCCATATCTACCTAAATGTGATTCTCCATGATCCGACTGGGGCGTAGCGCGCCACATTCCTCTTCATCCTACGGAGGCGCGTTCTTCTGGTACCAATATTAGTACACTATTCCTCTTCTTCCTACAACAAATTACCCATTCTTTACCCACAATGTGAGAAAGAATTAGGGGCACAACGCCAATTCGAACTGAAACACATTCGCCGACTCAACTTGCGACAAACTTCTATATATTCTGGACTATCAGGCTGAGAAAAATGTATTTAACAACATGTATATAAGCCTTCAGGACATTCACACATGCTGTTAAAAGAAAAAAATCCGGCCTCCTCCTACCCCTTCAGCCGGCCATTCCATCTCCAGAATTGGTGCATTTTTTAGAAGTGTTATCACATCAAAAATTCCTATCTTGTAGGTGAAAGATAGGATAGTGCCTGATGGCCCAGAAAGTACGACGCTCTCGAACGCAATTGGTGCCCATATCTACCTAAATGTGATTCTCCATGATCCGACTGGGGCGTAGCGCGCCACATTCCTCTTCATCCTACGGAGGTGCGTTCTTCTGGTACCAATATTAGTACACTATTCCTCTTCTTCCTACAACAAATTACCCATTCTTTACCCACAATGTGAGAAAGAATTAGGGGCACAACGCCAATTCGAACTGAAACACATTCGCCGACTCAACTTGCGACAAACTTCTATATATTCTGGACTATCAGGCTGAGAAAAATGTATTTAACAACATGTATATAAGCCTTCAGGACATTCACACATGCTGTTAAAAGAAAAAAATCCGGCCTCCTCCTACCCCTTCAGCCGGCCATTCCATCTCCAGAATTGGTGCATTTTTTAGAAGTGTTATCACACCAAAAATTCCTATCATGTAGGTGAAAGATAGGAAAGTGCCTGATGGCCCAGAAAGTACGACGCTCTCGAACGCAATTGGTGTCCATATCTACCTAAATGTGATTCTCCATGATCCGACTGGGGCGTAGCGCGCCACATTCCTCTTCATCCTACGGAGGCGCGTTCTTCTGGTACCAATATTAGTACACTATTCCTCTTCTTCCTACAACAAATTACCCATTCTTTGCCCACCATGTGGGAAAGAATTAGGGGCACAACGCCAATTCGAACTGAAACACATTCGCCGACTCAACTTGTGACAAACTTCTATAAATTCTGGACTATCAGGCTGAGAAAAATGTATTTAACAACATGTATATAAGCCTTCAGGACATTCACACATGCTGTTAAAAGAAAAAAATCCGGCCTCCTCCTACCCCTTCAGCCGGCCATTCCATCTCCAGAATTGGTGCATTTTTTAGAAGTGTTATCACATCAAAAATTCCTATATTGTAGGTGAAAGATAGGATAGTGCCTGATGGCCCAGAAAGTACGACGCTCTCGAACGCAATTGGTGCCCATATCTACCTAAATGTGATTCTCCATGATCCGACTGGGGCGTAGCGCGCCACATTCCTCTTCATCCTACGGAGGCGCGTTCTTCTGGTACCAATATTAGTACACTATTCCTCTTCTTCCTACAACAAATTACCCATTCTTTGCCCACAATGTGGGAAAGAATTAGGGGCACAACGCCAATTCGAACTGAAACACATTCGCCGACTCAACTTGTGACAAACTTCTATAAATTCTGGACTATCAGGCTGAGAAAAATGTATTTAACAACATGTATATAAGCCTTCAGGACATTCACACATGCTGTTAAAAGAAAAAAATCCGGCCTCCTCCTACCCCTTCAGCCGGCCATTCTATCTCCAGAATTGGTGCATTTTTTAGAAGTGTTATCACACCAAAAATTCCTATCATGTAGGTGAAAGATAGGAAAGTGCCTGATGGCCCAGAAAGTACGATGCTCTCGAACGCAATTGGTGTCCATATCTACCTAAATGTGATTCTCCATGATCCGACTGGGGCGTAGCGCGCCACATTCCTCTTCATCCTACGGAGGCGCGTTCTTCTGGTACCAATATTAGTACACTATTCCTCTTCTTCCTACAACAAATTACCCATTCTTTACCCACAATGTGAGAAAGAATTAGGGGCACAACGCCAATTCGAACTGAAACACATTCGCCGACTCAACTTGCGACAAACTTCTATATATTCTGGACTATCAGGCTGAGAAAAATGTATTTAACAACATGTATATAAGCCTTCAGGACATTCACACATGCTGTTAAAAGAAAAAAATCCGGCCTCCTCCTACCCCTTCAGCCGGCCATTCCATCTCCAGAATTGGTGCATTTTTTAGAAGTGTTATCACACCAAAAATTCCTATCATGTAGGTGAAAGATAGGAAAGTGCCTGATGGCCCAGAAAGTACGACGCTCTCGAACGCAATTGGTGTCCATATCTACCTAAATGTGATTCTCCATGATCCGACTGGGGCGTAGCGTGCCACATTCCTCTTCATCCTACGGAGGCGCGTTCTTCTGGTACCAATATTAGTACACTATTCCTCTTCTTCCTACAACAAATTACCCATTCTTTGCCCACAATGTGGGAAAGAATTAGGGGCACAACGCCAATTCGAACTGAAACACATTCGCCGACTCAACTTGTGACAAACTTCTATAAATTCTGGACTATCAGGCTGAGAAAAATGTATTTAACAACATGTATATAAGCCTTCAGGACATTCACACATACTGTTAAAAGAAAAAAATCCGGCCTCCTCCTACCCCTTCAGCCGGCCATTCCATCTCCAGAATTGGTGCATTTTTTAGAAGTGTTATCACACCAAAAATTCCTATCATGTAGGTGAAAGATAGGAAAGTGCCTGATGGCCCAGAAAGTACGACGCTCTCGAACGCAATTGGTGTCCATATCTACCTAAATGTGATTCTCCATGATCCGACTGGGGCGTAGCGCGCCACATTCCTCTTCATCCTACGGAGGCGCGTTCTTCTGGTACCAATATTAGTACACTATTCCTCTTCTTCCTACAACAAATTACCCATTCTTTACCCACAATGTGAGAAAGAATTAGGGGCACAACGCCAATTCGAACTGAAACACATTCGCCGACTCAACTTGCGACAAACTTCTATATATTCTGGACTATCAGGCTGAGAAAAATGTATTTAACAACATGTATATAAGCCTTCAGGACATTCACACATGCTGTTAAAAGAAAAAAATCCGGCCTCCTCCTACCCCTTCAGCCGGCCATTCCATCTCCAGAATTGGTGCATTTTTTAGAAGTGTTATCACACCAAAAATTCCTATCATGTAGGTGAAAGATAGGAAAGTGCCTGATGGCCCAGAAAGTACGACGCTCTCGAACGCAATTGGTGTCCATATCTACCTAAATGTGATTCTCCATGATCCGACTGGGGCGTAGCGTGCCACATTCCTCTTCATCCTACGGAGGCGCGTTCTTCTGGTACCAATATTAGTACACTATTCCTCTTCTTCCTACAACAAATTACCCATTCTTTGCCCACAATGTGGGAAAGAATTAGGGGCACAACGCCAATTCGAACTGAAACACATTCGCCGACTCAACTTGTGACAAACTTCTATAAATTCTGGACTATCAGGCTGAGAAAAATGTATTTAACAACATGTATATAAGCCTTCAGGACATTCACACATACTGTTAAAAGAAAAAAATCCGGCCTCCTCCTACCCCTTCAGCCGGCCATTCCATCTCCAGAATTGGTGCATTTTTTAGAAGTGTTATCACACCAAAAATTCCTATCATGTAGGTGAAAGATAGGAAAGTGCCTGATGGCCCAGAAAGTACGACGCTCTCGAACGCAATTGGTGTCCATATCTACCTAAATGTGATTCTCCATGATCCGACTGGGGCGTAGCGCGCCACATTCCTCTTCATCCTACGGAGGCGCGTTCTTCTGGTACCAATATTAGTACACTATTCCTCTTCTTCCTACAACAAATTACCCATTCTTTACCCACAATGTGAGAAAGAATTAGGGGCACAACGCCAATTCGAACTGAAACACATTCGCCGACTCAACTTGCGACAAACTTCTATATATTCTGGACTATCAGGCTGAGAAAAATGTATTTAACAACATGTATATAAGCCTTCAGGACATTCACACATGCTGTTAAAAGAAAAAAATCCGGCCTCCTCCTACCCCTTCAGCCGGCCATTCCATCTCCAGAATTGGTGCATTTTTTAGAAGTGTTATCACACCAAAAATTCCTATCATGTAGGTGAAAGATAGGAAAGTGCCTGATGGCCCAGAAAGTACGACGCTCTCGAACGCAATTGGTGTCCATATCTACCTAAATGTGATTCTCCATGATCCGACTGGGGCGTAGCGCGCCACATTCCTCTTCATCCTACGGAGGCGCGTTCTTCTGGTACCAATATTAGTACACTATTCCTCTTCTTCCTACAACAAATTACCCATTCTTTGCCCACCATGTGGGAAAGAATTAGGGGCACAACGCCAATTCGAACTGAAACACATTCGCCGACTCAACTTGTGACAAACTTCTATAAATTCTGGACTATCAGGCTGAGAAAAATGTATTTAACAACATGTATATAAGCCTTCAGGACATTCACACATGCTGTTAAAAGAAAAAAATCCGGCCTCCTCCTACCCCTTCAGCCGGCCATTCCATCTCCAGAATTGGTGCATTTTTTAGAAGTGTTATCACATCAAAAATTCCTATATTGTAGGTGAAAGATAGGATAGTGCCTGATGGCCCAGAAAGTACGACGCTCTCGAACGCAATTGGTGCCCATATCTACCTAAATGTGATTCTCCATGATCCGACTGGGGCGTAGCGCGCCACATTCCTCTTCATCCTACGGAGGCGCGTTCTTCTGGTACCAATATTAGTACACTATTCCTCTTCTTCCTACAACAAATTACCCATTCTTTGCCCACAATGTGGGAAAGAATTAGGGGCACAACGCCAATTCGAACTGAAACACATTCGCCGACTCAACTTGTGACAAACTTCTATAAATTCTGGACTATCAGGCTGAGAAAAATGTATTTAACAACATGTATATAAGCCTTCAGGACATTCACACATGCTGTTAAAAGAAAAAAATCCGGCCTCCTCCTACCCCTTCAGCCGGCCATTCTATCTCCAGAATTGGTGCATTTTTTAGAAGTGTTATCACACCAAAAATTCCTATCATGTAGGTGAAAGATAGGAAAGTGCCTGATGGCCCAGAAAGTACGATGCTCTCGAACGCAATTGGTGTCCATATCTACCTAAATGTGATTCTCCATGATCCGACTGGGGCGTAGCGCGCCACATTCCTCTTCATCCTACGGAGGCGCGTTCTTCTGGTACCAATATTAGTACACTATTCCTCTTCTTCCTACAACAAATTACCCATTCTTTACCCACAATGTGAGAAAGAATTAGGGGCACAACGCCAATTCGAACTGAAACACATTCGCCGACTCAACTTGCGACAAACTTCTATATATTCTGGACTATCAGGCTGAGAAAAATGTATTTAACAACATGTATATAAGCCTTCAGGACATTCACACATGCTGTTAAAAGAAAAAAATCCGGCCTCCTCCTACCCCTTCAGCCGGCCATTCCATCTCCAGAATTGGTGCATTTTTTAGAAGTGTTACCACACCAAAAATTCCTATCATGTAGGTGAAAGATAGGAAAGTGCCTGATGGCCCAGAAAGTACGACGCTCTCGAACGCAATTGGTGTCCATATCTACCTAAATGTGATTCTCCATGATCCGACTGGGGCGTAGCGTGCCACATTCCTCTTCATCCTACTGAGGCGCGTTCTTCTGGTACCAATATTAGTACACTATTCCTCTTCTTCCTACAACAAATTACCCATTCTTTGCCCACAATGTGGGAAAGAATTAGGGGCACAACGCCAATTCGAACTGAAACACATTCGGCGACTCAACTTGTGACAAACTTCTATAAATTCTGGACTATCAGGCTGAGAAAAATGTATTTAACAACATGTATATAAGCCTTCAGGACATTCACACATGCTGTTAAAAGAAAAAAATCCGGCCTCCTCCTACCCCTTCAGCCGGCCATTCCATCTCCAGAATTGGTGCATTTTTTAGAAGTGTTATCACACCAAAAATTCCTATCATGTAGGTGAAAGATAGGAAAGTGCCTGATGGCCCAGAAAGTACGACGCTCTCGAACGCAATTGGTGTCCATATCTACCTAAATGTGATTCTCCATGATCCGACTGGGGCGTAGCGCGCCACATTCCTCTTCATCCTACGGAGGCGCGTTCTTCTGGTACCAATATTAGTACACTATTCCTCTTCTTCCTACAACAAATTACCCATTCTTTGCCCACCATGTGGGAAAGAATTAGGGGCACAACGCCAATTCGAACTGAAACACATTCGCCGACTCAACTTGTGACAAACTTCTATAAATTCTGGACTATCAGGCTGAGAAAAATGTATTTAACAACATGTATATAAGCCTTCAGGACATTCACACATGCTGTTAAAAGAAAAAAATCCGGCCTCCTCCTACCCCTTCAGCCGGCCATTCCATCTCCAGAATTGGTGCATTTTTTAGAAGTGTTATCACATCAAAAATTCCTATATTGTAGGTGAAAGATAGGATAGTGCCTGATGGCCCAGAAAGTACGACGCTCTCGAACGCAATTGGTGCCCATATCTACCTAAATGTGATTCTCCATGATCCGACTGGGGCGTAGCGCGCCACATTCCTCTTCATCCTACGGAGGCGCGTTCTTCTGGTACCAATATTAGTACACTATTCCTCTTCTTCCTACAACAAATTACCCATTCTTTGCCCACAATGTGGGAAAGAATTAGGGGCACAACGCCAATTCGAACTGAAACACATTCGCCGACTCAACTTGTGACAAACTTCTATAAATTCTGGACTATCAGGCTGAGAAAAATGTATTTAACAACATGTATATAAGCCTTCAGGACATTCACACATGCTGTTAAAAGAAAAAAATCCGGCCTCCTCCTACCCCTTCAGCCGGCCATTCTATCTCCAGAATTGGTGCATTTTTTAGAAGTGTTATCACACCAAAAATTCCTATCATGTAGGTGAAAGATAGGAAAGTGCCTGATGGCCCAGAAAGTACGATGCTCTCGAACGCAATTGGTGTCCATATCTACCTAAATGTGATTCTCCATGATCCGACTGGGGCGTAGCGCGCCACATTCCTCTTCATCCTACGGAGGCGCGTTCTTCTGGTACCAATATTAGTACACTATTCCTCTTCTTCCTACAACAAATTACCCATTCTTTACCCACAATGTGAGAAAGAATTAGGGGCACAACGCCAATTCGAACTGAAACACATTCGCCGACTCAACTTGCGACAAACTTCTATATATTCTGGACTATCAGGCTGAGAAAAATGTATTTAACAACATGTATATAAGCCTTCAGGACATTCACACATGCTGTTAAAAGAAAAAAATCCGGCCTCCTCCTACCCCTTCAGCCGGCCATTCCATCTCCAGAATTGGTGCATTTTTTAGAAGTGTTATCACACCAAAAATTCCTATCATGTAGGTGAAAGATAGGAAAGTGCCTGATGGCCCAGAAAGTACGACGCTCTCGAACGCAATTGGTGTCCATATCTACCTAAATGTGATTCTCCATGATCCGACTGGGGCGTAGCGTGCCACATTCCTCTTCATCCTACGGAGGCGCGTTCTTCTGGTACCAATATTAGTACACTATTCCTCTTCTTCCTACAACAAATTACCCATTCTTTGCCCACAATGTGGGAAAGAATTAGGGGCACAACGCCAATTCGAACTGAAACACATTCGCCGACTCAACTTGTGACAAACTTCTATAAATTCTGGACTATCAGGCTGAGAAAAATGTATTTAACAACATGTATATAAGCCTTCAGGACATTCACACATACTGTTAAAAGAAAAAAATCCGGCCTCCTCCTACCCCTTCAGCCGGCCATTCCATCTCCAGAATTGGTGCATTTTTTAGAAGTGTTATCACACCAAAAATTCCTATCATGTAGGTGAAAGATAGGAAAGTGCCTGATGGCCCAGAAAGTACGACGCTCTCGAACGCAATTGGTGTCCATATCTACCTAAATGTGATTCTCCATGATCCGACTGGGGCGTAGCGCGCCACATTCCTCTTCATCCTACGGAGGCGCGTTCTTCTGGTACCAATATTAGTACACTATTCCTCTTCTTCCTACAACAAATTACCCATTCTTTACCCACAATGTGAGAAAGAATTAGGGGCACAACGCCAATTCGAACTGAAACACATTCGCCGACTCAACTTGTGACAAACTTCTATAAATTCTGGACTATCAGGCTGAGAAAAATGCATTTAACAACATGTATATAAGCCTTCAGGACATTCACACATGCTGTTAAAAGAAAAAAATCCGGCCTCCTCCTACCCCTTCAGCCGGCCATTCCATCTCCAGAATTGGTGCATTTTTTAGAAGTGTTATCACATCAAAAATTCCTATATTGTAGGTGAAAGATAGGATAGTGCCTGATGGCCCAGAAAGTACGACGCTCTCGAACGCAATTGGTGCCCATATCTACCTAAATGTGATTCTCCATGATCCGACTGGGGCGTAGCGCGCCACATTCCTCTTCATCCTACGGAGGCGCGTTCTTCTGGTACCAATATTAGTACACTATTCCTCTTCTTCCTACAACAAATTACCCATTCTTTGCCCACAATGTGGGAAAGAATTAGGGGCACAACGCCAATTCGAACTGAAACACATTCGCCGACTCAACTTGTGACAAACTTCTATAAATTCTGGACTATCAGGCTGAGAAAAATGTATTTAACAACATGTATATAAGCCTTCAGGACATTCACACATGCTGTTAAAAGAAAAAAATCCGGCCTCCTCCTACCCCTTCAGCCGGCCATTCTATCTCCAGAATTGGTGCATTTTTTAGAAGTGTTATCACACCAAAAATTCCTATCATGTAGGTGAAAGATAGGAAAGTGCCTGATGGCCCAGAAAGTACGATGCTCTCGAACGCAATTGGTGTCCATATCTACCTAAATGTGATTCTCCATGATCCGACTGGGGCGTAGCGCGCCACATTCCTCTTCATCCTACGGAGGCGCGTTCTTCTGGTACCAATATTAGTACACTATTCCTCTTCTTCCTACAACAAATTACCCATTCTTTACCCACAATGTGAGAAAGAATTAGGGGCACAACGCCAATTCGAACTGAAACACATTCGCCGACTCAACTTGCGACAAACTTCTATATATTCTGGACTATCAGGCTGAGAAAAATGTATTTAACAACATGTATATAAGCCTTCAGGACATTCACACATGCTGTTAAAAGAAAAAAATCCGGCCTCCTCCTACCCCTTCAGCCGGCCATTCCATCTCCAGAATTGGTGCATTTTTTAGAAGTGTTACCACACCAAAAATTCCTATCATGTAGGTGAAAGATAGGAAAGTGCCTGATGGCCCAGAAAGTACGACGCTCTCGAACGCAATTGGTGTCCATATCTACCTAAATGTGATTCTCCATGATCCGACTGGGGCGTAGCGTGCCACATTCCTCTTCATCCTACTGAGGCGCGTTCTTCTGGTACCAATATTAGTACACTATTCCTCTTCTTCCTACAACAAATTACCCATTCTTTGCCCACAATGTGGGAAAGAATTAGGGGCACAACGCCAATTCGAACTGAAACACATTCGGCGACTCAACTTGTGACAAACTTCTATAAATTCTGGACTATCAGGCTGAGAAAAATGTATTTAACAACATGTATATAAGCCTTCAGGACATTCACACATGCTGTTAAAAGAAAAAAATCCGGCCTCCTCCTACCCCTTCAGCCGGCCATTCCATCTCCAGAATTGGTGCATTTTTTAGAAGTGTTATCACACCAAAAATTCCTATCATGTAGGTGAAAGATAGGAAAGTGCCTGATGGCCCAGAAAGTACGACGCTCTCGAACGCAATTGGTGTCCATATCTACCTAAATGTGATTCTCCATGATCCGACTGGGGCGTAGCGCGCCACATTCCTCTTCATCCTACGGAGGCGCGTTCTTCTGGTACCAATATTAGTACACTATTCCTCTTCTTCCTACAACAAATTACCCATTCTTTGCCCACAATGTGGGAAAGAATTAGGGGCACAACGCCAATTCGAACTGAAACACATTCGCCGACTCAACTTGTGACAAACTTCTATAAATTCTGGACTATCAGGCTGAGAAAAATGTATTTAACAACATGTATATAAGCCTTCAGGACATTCACACATGCTGTTAAAAGAAAAAAATCCGGCCTCCTCCTACCCCTTCAGCCGGCCATTCTATCTCCAGAATTGGTGCATTTTTTAGAAGTGTTATCACACCAAAAATTCCTATCATGTAGGTGAAAGATAGGAAAGTGCCTGATGGCCCAGAAAGTACGATGCTCTCGAACGCAATTGGTGTCCATATCTACCTAAATGTGATTCTCCATGATCCGACTGGGGCGTAGCGTGCCACATTCCTCTTCATCCTACGGAGGCGCGTTCTTCTGGTACCAATATTAGTACACTATTCCTCTTCTTCCTACAACAAATTACCCATTCTTTGCCCACAATGTGGGAAAGAATTAGGGGCACAACGCCAATTCGAACTGAAACACATTCGCCGACTCAACTTGTGACAAACTTCTATAAATTCTGGACTATCAGGCTGAGAAAAATGTATTTAACAACATGTATATAAGCCTTCAGGACATTCACACATGCTGTTAAAAGAAAAAAATCCGGCCTCCTCCTACCCCTTCAGCCGGCCATTCCATCTCCAGAATTGGTGCATTTTTTAGAAGTGTTATCACATCAAAAATTCCTATCTTGTAGGTGAAAGATAGGATAGTGCCTGATGGCCCAGAAAGTACGACGCTCTCGAACGCAATTAGTGTCCATATCTACCTAAATGTGATTCTCCATGATCCGACTGGGGCGTAGCGCGCCACATTCCTCTTCATCCTACGGAGGCGCGTTCTTCTGGTACCAATATTAGTACACTATTCCTCTTCTTCCTACAACAAATTACCCATTCTTTGCCCACAATGTGGGAAAGAATTAGGGGCACAACGCCAATTCGAACTGAAACACATTCGCCGACTCAACTTGTGACAAACTTCTATAAATTCTGGACTATCAGGCTGAGAAAAATGTATTTAACAACATGTATATAAGCCTTCAGGACATTCACACATGCTGTTAAAAGAAAAAAATCCGGCCTCCTCCTACCCCTTCAGCCGGCCATTCCATCTCCAGAATTGGTGCATTTTTTAGAAGTGTTATCACACCAAAAATTCCTATCATGTAGGTGAAAGATAGGAAAGTGCCTGATGGCCCAGAAAGTACGACGCTCTCGAACGCAATTGGTGTCCATATCTACCTAAATGTGATTCTCCATGATCCGACTGGGGCGTAGCGCGCCACATTCCTCTTCATCCTACGGAGGCGCGTTCTTCTGGTACCAATATTAGTACACTATTCCTCTTCTTCCTACAACAAATTACCCATTCTTTGCCCACAATGTGGGAAAGAATTAGGGGCACAACGCCAATTCGAACTGAAACATATTCGCCGATTCAACTTGTGACAAACTTCTATAAATTCTGGACTATCAGGCTGAGAAAAATGTATTTAACAACATGTATATAAGCCTTCAGGACATTCACACATGCTGTTAAAAGAAAAAAATCCGGCCTCCTCCTACCCCTTCAGCCGGCCATTCCATCTCCAGAATTGGTGCATTTTTTAGAAGTGTTATCACACCAAAAATTCCTATCATGTAGGTGAAAGATAGGAAAGTGCCTGATGGCCCAGAAAGTACGACGCTCTCGAACGCAATTGGTGTCCATATCTACCTAAATGTGATTCTCCATGATCCGACTGGGGCGTAGCGCGCCACATTCCTCTTGATCCTACGGAGGTGCGTTCTTCTGGTACCAATATTAGTACACTATTCCTCTTCTTCCTACAACAAATTACCCATTCTTTGCCCACAATGTGGGAAAGAATTAGGGGCACAACGCCAATTCGAACTGAAACACATTCGCCGACTCAACTTGTGACAAACTTCTATAAATTCTGGACTATCAGGCTGAGAAAAATGTATTTAACAACATGTATATAAGCCTTCAGGACATTCACACATGCTGTTAAAAGAAAAAAATCCGGCCTCCTCCTACCCCTTCAGCCGGCCATTCCATCTCCAGAATTGGTGCATTTTTTAGAAGTGTTATCACACCAAAAATTTCTATCATGTAGGTGAAAGATAGGAAAGTGCCTGATGGCCCAGAAAGTACGACGCTCTCGAACGCAAATGGTGTCCATATCTACCTAAATGTGATTCTCCATGATCCGACTGGGGCGTAGCGCGCCACATTCCTCTTCATCCTACGGAGGCGCGTTCTTCTGGTACCAATATTAGTACACTATTCCTCTTCTTCCTACAACAAATTACCCATTCTTTGCCCACAATGTGGGAAAGAATTAGGGGCACAACGCCAATTCGAACTGAAACACATTCGCCGACTCAACTTGTGACAAACTTCTATAAATTCTGGACTATCAGGCTGAGAAAAATGTATTTAACAACATGTATATAAGCCTTCAGGACATTCACACATGCTGTTAAAAGAAAAAAATCCGGCCTCCTCCTACCCCTTCAGCCGGCCATTCCATCTCCAGAATTGGTGCATTTTTTAGAAGTGTTATCACACCAAAAATTCCTATCATGTAGGTGAAAGATAGGAAAGTGCCTGATGGCCCAGAAAGTACGACGCTCTCGAACGCAATTGGTGTCCATATCTACCTAAATGTGATTCTCCATGATCCGACTGGGGCGTAGCGCGCCACATTCCTCTTCATCCTACGGAGGCGCGTTCTTCTGGTACCAATATTAGTACACTATTCCTCTTCTTCCTACAACAAATTACCCATTCTTTGCCCACAATGTGGGAAAGAATTAGGGGCACAACGCCAATTCGAACTGAAACACATTCGCCGACTCAACTTGTGACAAACTTCTATAAATTCTGGACTATCAGGCTGAGAAAAATGTATTTAACAACAATAAGCCTTCAGGACATTCACACATGCTGTTAAAAGAAAAAAATCCGGCCTCCTCCTACCCCTTCAGCCGGCCATTCCATCTCCTGAATTGGTGCATTTTTTAGAAGTGTTATCACACCAAAAATTTCTATCATGTAGGTGAAAGATAGGAAAGTGCCTGATGGCCCAGAAAGTACGACGCTCTCGAACGCAATTGGTGTCCATATCTACCTAAATGTGATTCTCCATGATCCGACTGGGGCGTAGCGTGCCACATTCCTCTTCATCCTACGGAGGCGCGTTCTTCTGGTACCAATATTAGTACACTATTCCTCTTCTTCCTACAACAAATTACCCATTCTTTGCCCCCAATGTGAGAAAGAATTAGGGGCACAACGCCAATTCGAACTGAAACACATTCGCCGACTCAACTTGCGACAAACTTCTATATATTCTGGACTATCAGGCTGAGAAAAATGTATTTAACAACATGTATATAAGCCTTCAGGACATTCACACATGCTGTTAAAAGAAAAAAAATCCGGCCTCCTCCTACCCCTTCAGCCGGCCATTCCATCTCCAGAATTGGTGCATTTTTTAGAAGTGTTATCACACCAAAAATTCCTATCATGTAGGTGAAAGATAGGAAAGTGCCTGATGGCCCAGAAAGTACGACGCTCTCGAACGCAATTGGTGTCCATATCTACCTAAATGTGATTCTCCATGATCCGACTGGGGCGTAGCGCGCCACATTCCTCTTCATCCTACGGAGGCGCGTTCTTCTGGTACCAATATTAGTACACTATTCCTCTTCTTCCTACAACAAATTACCCATTCTTTGCCCACAATGTGAGAAAGAATTAGGGGCACAACGCCAATTCGAACTGAAACACATTCGCCGACACAACTTGCGACAAACTTCTATATATTCTGGACTATCAGGCTGAGAAAAATGTATTTAACAACATGTATATAAGCCTTCAGGACATTCACACATGCTGTTAAAAGAAAAAAATCCGGCCTCCTCCTACCCCTTCAGCCGGCCATTCCATCTCCAGAATTGGTGCATTTTTTAGAAGTGTTATCACACCAAAAATTTCTATCATGTAGGTGAAAGATAGGAAAGTGCCTGATGGCCCAGAAAGTACGACGCTCTCGAACGCAATTGGTGTCCATATCTACCTAAATGTGATTCTCCATGATCCGACTGGGGCGTAGCGCGCCACATTCCTCTTCATCCTACGGAGGCGCGTTCTTCTGGTACCAATATTAGTACACTATTCCTCTTCTTCCTACAACAAATTACCAATTCTTTGCCCACAATGTGGGAAAGAATTAGGGGCACAACGCCAATTCGAACTGAAACACATTCGCCGACTCAACTTGTGACAAACTTCTATAAATTCTGGACTATCAGGCTGAGAAAAATGTATTTAACAACATGTATATAAGCCTTCAGGACATTCACACATGCTGTTAAAAGAAAAAAATCCGGCCTCCTCCTACCCCTTCAGCCGGCCATTCCATCTCCAGAATTGGTGCATTTTTTAGAAGTGTTATCACACCAAAAATTTCTATCATGTAGGTGAAAGATAGGAAAGTGCCTGATGGCCCAGAAAGTACGACGCTCTCGAACGCAATTGGTGTCCATATCTACCTAAATGTGATTCTCCATGATCCGACTGGGGCGTAGCGCGCCACATTCCTCTTCATCCTACGGAGGCGCGTTCTTCTGGTACCAATATTAGTACACTATTCCTCTTCTTCCTACAACAAATTACCCATTCTTTGCCCACAATGTGAGAAAGAATTAGGGGCACAACGCCAATTCGAACTGAAACACATTCGCCGACACAACTTGCGACAAACTTCTATATATTCTGGACTATCAGGCTGAGAAAAATGTATTTAACAACATGTATATAAGCCTTCAGGACATTCACACATGCTGTTAAAAGAAAAAAATCCGGCCTCCTCCTACCCCTTCAGCCGGCCATTCCATCTCCAGAATTGGTGCATTTTTTAGAAGTGTTATCACACCAAAAATTTCTATCATGTAGGTGAAAGATAGGAAAGTGCCTGATGGCCCAGAAAGTACGACGCTCTCGAACGCAATTGGTGTCCATATCTACCTAAATGTGATTCTCCATGATCCGACTTGGGCGTAGCGCGCCACATTCCTCTTCATCCTACGGAGGCGCGTTCTTCTGGTACCAATATTAGTACACTATTCCTCTTCTTCCTACAACAAATTACCCATTCTTTGCCCACAATGTGAGAAAGAATTAGGGGCACAATGCCAATTCGAACTGAAACACATTCGCCGACTCAACTTGCGACAAACTTCTATATATTCTGGACTATCAGGCTGAGAAAAATGTATTTAACAACATGTATATAAGCCTTCAGGACATTCACACATGCTGTTAAAAGAAAAAAATCCGGCCTCCTCCTACCCCTTCAGCCGGCCATTCCATCTCCAGAATTGGTGCATTTTTTAGAAGTGTTATCACACCAAAAATTCCTATCATGTAGGTGAAAGATAGGAAAGTGCCTGATGGCCCAGAAAGTACGACGCTCTCGAACGCAAATGGTGTCCATATCTACCTAAATGTGATTCTCCATGATCCGACTGGGGCGTAGCGCGCCACATTCCTCTTGATCCTACGGAGGCGCGTTCTTCTGGTACCAATATTAGTACACTATTCCTCTTCTTCCTACAACAAATTACCCATTCTTTGCCCACAATGTGGGAAAGAATTAGGGGCACAACGCCAATTCGAACTGAAACACATTCGCCGACTCAACTTGTGACAAACTTCTATAAATTCTGGACTATCAGGCTGAGAAAAATGTATTTAACAACATGTATATAAGCCTTCAGGACATTCACACATGCTGTTAAAAGAAAAAAATCCGGACTCCTCCTACCCCTTCAGCCGGCCATTCCATCTCCAGAATTGGTGCATTTTTTAGAAGTGTTATCACACCAAAAATTCCTATCATGTAGGTGAAAGATAGGAAAGTGCCTGATGGCCCAGAAAGTACGACGCTCTCGAACGCAATTGGTGTCCATATCTACCTAAATGTGATTCTCCATGATCCGACTGGGGCGTAGCGCGCCACATTCCTCTTCATCCTACGGAGGCGCGTTCTTCTGGTACCAATATTAGTACACTATTCCTCTTCTTCCTACAACAAATTACCCATTCTTTGCCCACAATGTGGGAAAGAATTAGGGGCACAACGCCAATTCGAACTGAAACACATTCGCCGACTCAACTTGTGACATACTTCTATAAATTCTGGACTATCAGGCTGAGAAAAATGTATTTAACAACATGTATATAAGCCTTCAGGACATTCACACATGCTGTTAAAAGAAAAAAATCCGGCCTCCTCCTACCCCTTCAGCCGGCCATTCCATCTCCAGAATTGGTGCATTTTTTAGAAGTGTTATCACACCAAAAATTCCTATCATGTAGGTGAAGGATAGGAAAGTGCCTGATGGCCCAGAAAGTACGACGCTCTCGAACGCAATTGGTGTCCATATCTACCTAAATGTGATTCTCCATGATCCGACTGGGGCGTAGCGCGCCACATTCCTCTTCATCCTACGGAGGCGCGTTCTTCTGGTACCAATATTAGTACACTATTCCTCTTCTTCCTACAACAAATTACCAATTCTTTGCCCACAATGTGGGAAAGAATTAGGGGCACAACGCCAATTCGAACTGAAACACATTCGCCGACTCAACTTGTGACAAACTTCTATAAATTCTGGACTATCAGGCTGAGAAAAATGTATTTAACAACATGTATATAAGCCTTCAGGACATTCACACATGCTGTTAAAAGAAAAAAATCCGGCCTCCTCCTACCCCTTCAGCCGGCCATTCCATCTCCAGAATTGGTGCATTTTTTAGAAGTGTTATCACACCAAAAATTCCTATCATGTAGGTGAAAGATAGGAAAGTGCCTGATGGCCCAGAAAGTACGACGCTCTCGAACGCAATTGGTGTCCATATCTACCTAAATGTGATTCTCCATGATCCGACTGGGGCGTAGCGCGCCACATTCCTCTTCATCCTACGGAGGCGCGTTCTTCTGGTACCAATATTAGTACACTATTCCTCTTCTTCCTACAACAAATTACCAATTCTTTGCCCACAATGTGGGAAAGAATTAGGGGCACAACGCCAATTCGAACTGAAACACATTCGCCGACTCAACTTGTGACAAACTTCTATAAATTCTGGACTATCAGGCTGAGAAAAATGTATTTAACAACATGTATATAAGCCTTCAGGACATTCACACATGCTGTTAAAAGAAAAAAATCCGGCCTCCTCCTACCCCTTCAGCCGGCCATTCCATCTCCAGAATTGGTGCATTTTTTAGAAGTGTTATCACACCAAAAATTTCTATCATGTAGGTGAAAGATAGGAAAGTGCCTGATGGCCCAGAAAGTACGACGCTCTCGAACGCAATTGGTGTCCATATCTACCTAAATGTGATTCTCCATGATCCGACTGGGGCGTAGCGCGCCACATTCCTCTTCATCCTACGGAGGCGCGTTCTTCTGGTACCAATATTAGTACACTATTCCTCTTCTTCCTACAACAAATTACCCATTCTTTGCCCACAATGTGAGAAAGAATTAGGGGCACAACGCCAATTCGAACTGAAACACATTCGCCGACACAACTTGCGACAAACTTCTATATATTCTGGACTATCAGGCTGAGAAAAATGTATTTAACAACATGTATATAAGCCTTCAGGACATTCACACATGCTGTTAAAAGAAAAAAATCCGGCCTCCTCCTACCCCTTCAGCCGGCCATTCCATCTCCAGAATTGGTGCATTTTTTAGAAGTGTTATCACACCAAAAATTCCTATCATGTAGGTGAAAGATAGGAAAGTGCCTGATGGCCCAGAAAGTATGACGCTCTCGAACGCAATTGGTGTCCATATCTACCTAAATGTGATTCTCCATGATCCGACTGGGGCGTAGCGCGCCACATTCCTCTTCATCCTACGGAGGCGCGTTCTTCTGGTACCAATATTAGTACACTATTCCTCTTCTTCCTACAACAAATTACCCATTCTTTGCCCACAATGTGGGAAAGAATTAGGGGCACAACGCCAATTCGAACTGAAACACATTCGCCGACTCAACTTGTGACAAACTTCTATAAATTCTGGACTATCAGGCTGAGAAAAATGTATTTAACAACATGTATATAAGCCTTCAGGACATTCACACATGCTGTTAAAAGAAAAAAATCCGGCCTCCTCCTACCCCTTCAGCCGGCCATTCCATCTCCAGAATTGGTGCATTTTTTAGAAGTGTTATCACACCAAAAATTTCTATCATGTAGGTGAAAGATAGGAAAGTGCCTGATGGCCCAGAAAGTACGACGCTCTCGAACGCAATTGGTGTCCATATCTACCTAAATGTGATTCTCCATGATCCGACTGGGGCGTAGCGCGCCACATTCCTCTTCATCCTACGGAGGCGCGTTCTTCTGGTACCAATATTAGTACACTATTCCTCTTCTTCCTACAACAAATTACCCATTCTTTGCCCACAATGTGAGAAAGAATTAGGGGCACAACGCCAATTCGAACTGAAACACATTCGCCGACACAACTTGCGACAAACTTCTATATATTCTGGACTATCAGGCTGAGAAAAATGTATTTAACAACATGTATATAAGCCTTCAGGACATTCACACATGCTGTTAAAAGAAAAAAATCCGGCCTCCTCCTACCCCTTCAGCCGGCCATTCCATCTCCAGAATTGGTGCATTTTTTAGAAGTGTTATCACACCAAAAATTTCTATCATGTAGGTGAAAGATAGGAAAGTGCCTGATGGCCCAGAAAGTACGACGCTCTCGAACGCAATTGGTGTCCATATCTACCTAAATGTGATTCTCCATGATCCGACTGGGGCGTAGCGCGCCACATTCCTCTTCATCCTACGGAGGCGCGTTCTTCTGGTACCAATATTAGTACACTATTCCTCTTCTTCCTACAACAAATTACCCATTCTTTGCCCACAATGTGAGAAAGAATTAGGGGCACAACGCCAATTCGAACTGAAACACATTCGCCGACTCAACTTGCGACAAACTTCTATATATTCTGGACTATCAGGCTGAGAAAAATGTATTTAACAACATGTATATAAGCCTTCAGGACATTCACACATGCTGTTAAAAGAAAAAAATCCGGCCTCCTCCTACCCCTTCAGCCGGCCATTCCATCTCCAGAATTGGTGCATTTTTTAGAAGTGTTATCACACCAAAAATTCCTATCATGTAGGTGAAAGATAGGAAAGTGCCTGATGGCCCAGAAAGTATGACGCTCTCGAACGCAATTGGTGTCCATATCTACCTAAATGTGATTCTCCATGATCCGACTGGGGCGTAGCGCGCCACATTCCTCTTCATCCTACGGAGGCGCGTTCTTCTGGTACCAATATTAGTACACTATTCCTCTTCTTCCTACAACAAATTACCCATTCTTTGCCCACAATGTGGGAAAGAATTAGGGGCACAACGCCAATTCGAACTGAAACACATTCGCCGACTCAACTTGTGACAAACTTCTATAAATTCTGGACTATCAGGCTGAGAAAAATGTATTTAACAACATGTATATAAGCCTTCAGGACATTCACACATGCTGTTAAAAGAAAAAAATCCGGCCTCCTCCTACCCCTTCAGCCGGCCATTCCATCTCCAGAATTGGTGCATTTTTTAGAAGTGTTATCACACCAAAAATTTCTATCATGTAGGTGAAAGATAGGAAAGTGCCTGATGGCCCAGAAAGTACGACGCTCTCGAACGCAATTGGTGTCCATATCTACCTAAATGTGATTCTCCATGATCCGACTGGGGCGTAGCGCGCCACATTCCTCTTCATCCTACGGAGGCGCGTTCTTCTGGTACCAATATTAGTACACTATTCCTCTTCTTCCTACAACAAATTACCCATTCTTTGCCCACAATGTGAGAAAGAATTAGGGGCACAACGCCAATTCGAACTGAAACACATTCGCCGACACAACTTGCGACAAACTTCTATATATTCTGGACTATCAGGCTGAGAAAAATGTATTTAACAACATGTATATAAGCCTTCAGGACATTCACACATGCTGTTAAAAGAAAAAAATCCGGCCTCCTCCTACCCCTTCAGCCGGCCATTCCATCTCCAGAATTGGTGCATTTTTTAGAAGTGTTATCACACCAAAAATTTCTATCATGTAGGTGAAAGATAGGAAAGTGCCTGATGGCCCAGAAAGTACGACGCTCTCGAACGCAATTGGTGTCCATATCTACCTAAATGTGATTCTCCATGATCCGACTGGGGCGTAGCGCGCCACATTCCTCTTCATCCTACGGAGGCGCGTTCTTCTGGTACCAATATTAGTACACTATTCCTCTTCTTCCTACAACAAATTACCCATTCTTTGCCCACAATGTGAGAAAGAATTAGGGGCACAACGCCAATTCGAACTGAAACACATTCGCCGACTCAACTTGCGACAAACTTCTATATATTCTGGACTATCAGGCTGAGAAAAATGTATTTAACAACATGTATATAAGCCTTCAGGACATTCACACATGCTGTTAAAAGAAAAAAATCCGGCCTCCTCCTACCCCTTCAGCCGGCCATTCCATCTCCAGAATTGGTGCATTTTTTAGAAGTGTTATCACACCAAAAATTCCTATCATGTAGGTGAAAGATAGGAAAGTGCCTGATGGCCCAGAAAGTATGACGCTCTCGAACGCAATTGGTGTCCATATCTACCTAAATGTGATTCTCCATGATCCGACTGGGGCGTAGCGCGCCACATTCCTCTTCATCCTACGGAGGCGCGTTCTTCTGGTACCAATATTAGTACACTATTCCTCTTCTTCCTACAACAAATTACCCATTCTTTGCCCACAATGTGGGAAAGAATTAGGGGCACAACGCCAATTCGAACTGAAACACATTCGCCGACTCAACTTGTGACAAACTTCTATAAATTCTGGACTATCAGGCTGAGAAAAATGTATTTAACAACATGTATATAAGCCTTCAGGACATTCACACATGCTGTTAAAAGAAAAAAATCCGGCCTCCTCCTACCCCTTCAGCCGGCCATTCCATCTCCAGAATTGGTGCATTTTTTAGAAGTGTTATCACACCAAAAATTTCTATCATGTAGGTGAAAGATAGGAAAGTGCCTGATGGCCCAGAAAGTACGACGCTCTCGAACGCAATTGGTGTCCATATCTACCTAAATGTGATTCTCCATGATCCGACTGGGGCGTAGCGCGCCACATTCCTCTTCATCCTACGGAGGCGCGTTCTTCTGGTACCAATATTAGTACACTATTCCTCTTCTTCCTACAACAAATTACCAATTCTTTGCCCACAATGTGGGAAAGAATTAGGGGCACAACGCCAATTCGAACTGAAACACATTCGCCGACTCAACTTGTGACAAACTTCTATAAATTCTGGACTATCAGGCTGAGAAAAATGTATTTAACAACATGTATATAAGCCTTCAGGACATTCACACATGCTGTTAAAAGAAAAAAATCCGGCCTCCTCCTACCCCTTCAGCCGGCCATTCCATCTCCAGAATTGGTGCATTTTTTAGAAGTGTTATCACACCAAAAATTCCTATCATGTAGGTGAAAGATAGGAAAGTGCCTGATGGCCCAGAAAGTATGACGCTCTCGAACGCAATTGGTGTCCATATCTACCTAAATGTGATTCTCCATGATCCGACTGGGGCGTAGCGCGCCACATTCCTCTTCATCCTACGGAGGCGCGTTCTTCTGGTACCAATATTAGTACACTATTCCTCTTCTTCCTACAACAAATTACCCATTCTTTGCCCACAATGTGGGAAAGAATTAGGGGCACAACGCCAATTCGAACTGAAACACATTCGCCGACTCAACTTGTGACAAACTTCTATAAATTCTGGACTATCAGGCTGAGAAAAATGTATTTAACAACATGTATATAAGCCTTCAGGACATTCACACATGCTGTTAAAAGAAAAAAATCCGGCCTCCTCCTACCCCTTCAGCCGGCCATTCCATCTCCAGAATTGGTGCATTTTTTAGAAGTGTTATCACACCAAAAATTTCTATCATGTAGGTGAAAGATAGGAAAGTGCCTGATGGCCCAGAAAGTACGACGCTCTCGAACGCAATTGGTGTCCATATCTACCTAAATGTGATTCTCCATGATCCGACTGGGGCGTAGCGCGCCACATTCCTCTTCATCCTACGGAGGCGCGTTCTTCTGGTACCAATATTAGTACACTATTCCTCTTCTTCCTACAACAAATTACCCATTCTTTGCCCACAATGTGAGAAAGAATTAGGGGCACAACGCCAATTCGAACTGAAACACATTCGCCGACACAACTTGCGACAAACTTCTATATATTCTGGACTATCAGGCTGAGAAAAATGTATTTAACAACATGTATATAAGCCTTCAGGACATTCACACATGCTGTTAAAAGAAAAAAATCCGGCCTCCTCCTACCCCTTCAGCCGGCCATTCCATCTCCAGAATTGGTGCATTTTTTAGAAGTGTTATCACACCAAAAATTTCTATCATGTAGGTGAAAGATAGGAAAGTGCCTGATGGCCCAGAAAGTACGACGCTCTCGAACGCAATTGGTGTCCATATCTACCTAAATGTGATTCTCCATGATCCGACTGGGGCGTAGCGCGCCACATTCCTCTTCATCCTACGGAGGCGCGTTCTTCTGGTACCAATATTAGTACACTATTCCTCTTCTTCCTACAACAAATTACCAATTCTTTGCCCACAATGTGGGAAAGAATTAGGGGCACAACGCCAATTCGAACTGAAACACATTCGCCGACTCAACTTGTGACAAACTTCTATAAATTCTGGACTATCAGGCTGAGAAAAATGTATTTAACAACATGTATATAAGCCTTCAGGACATTCACACATGCTGTTAAAAGAAAAAAATCCGGCCTCCTCCTACCCCTTCAGCCGGCCATTCCATCTCCAGAATTGGTGCATTTTTTAGAAGTGTTATCACACCAAAAATTCCTATCATGTAGGTGAAAGATAGGAAAGTGCCTGATGGCCCAGAAAGTACGACGCTCTCGAACGCAATTGGTGTCCATATCTACCTAAATGTGATTCTCCATGATCCGACTGGGGCGTAGCGCGCCACATTCCTCTTCATCCTACGGAGGCGCGTTCTTCTGGTACCAATATTAGTACACTATTCCTCTTCTTCCTACAACAAATTACCCATTCTTTGCCCACAATGTGAGAAAGAATTAGGGGCACAACGCCAATTCGAACTGAAACACATTCGCCGACACAACTTGCGACAAACTTCTATATATTCTGGACTATCAGGCTGAGAAAAATGTATTTAACAACATGTATATAAGCCTTCAGGACATTCACACATGCTGTTAAAAGAAAAAAATCCGGCCTCCTCCTACCCCTTCAGCCGGCCATTCCATCTCCAGAATTGGTGCATTTTTTAGAAGTGTTATCACACCAAAAATTTCTATCATGTAGGTGAAAGATAGGAAAGTGCCTGATGGCCCAGAAAGTACGACGCTCTCGAACGCAATTGGTGTCCATATCTACCTAAATGTGATTCTCCATGATCCGACTGGGGCGTAGCGCGCCACATTCCTCTTCATCCTACGGAGGCGCGTTCTTCTGGTACCAATATTAGTACACTATTCCTCTTCTTCCTACAACAAATTACCAATTCTTTGCCCACAATGTGGGAAAGAATTAGGGGCACAACGCCAATTCGAACTGAAACACATTCGCCGACTCAACTTGTGACAAACTTCTATAAATTCTGGACTATCAGGCTGAGAAAAATGTATTTAACAACATGTATATAAGCCTTCAGGACATTCACACATGCTGTTAAAAGAAAAAAATCCGGCCTCCTCCTACCCCTTCAGCCGGCCATTCCATCTCCAGAATTGGTGCATTTTTTAGAAGTGTTATCACACCAAAAATTTCTATCATGTAGGTGAAAGATAGGAAAGTGCCTGATGGCCCAGAAAGTACGACGCTCTCGAACGCAATTGGTGTCCATATCTACCTAAATGTGATTCTCCATGATCCGACTGGGGCGTAGCGCGCCACATTCCTCTTCATCCTACGGAGGCGCGTTCTTCTGGTACCAATATTAGTACACTATTCCTCTTCTTCCTACAACAAATTACCCATTCTTTGCCCACAATGTGAGAAAGAATTAGGGGCACAACGCCAATTCGAACTGAAACACATTCGCCGACACAACTTGCGACAAACTTCTATATATTCTGGACTATCAGGCTGAGAAAAATGTATTTAACAACATGTATATAAGCCTTCAGGACATTCACACATGCTGTTAAAAGAAAAAAATCCGGCCTCCTCCTACCCCTTCAGCCGGCCATTCCATCTCCAGAATTGGTGCATTTTTTAGAAGTGTTATCACACCAAAAATTTCTATCATGTAGGTGAAAGATAGGAAAGTGCCTGATGGCCCAGAAAGTACGACGCTCTCGAACGCAATTGGTGTCCATATCTACCTAAATGTGATTCTCCATGATCCGACTGGGGCGTAGCGCGCCACATTCCTCTTCATCCTACGGAGGCGCGTTCTTCTGGTACCAATATTAGTACACTATTCCTCTTCTTCCTACAACAAATTACCCATTCTTTGCCCACAATGTGAGAAAGAATTAGGGGCACAACGCCAATTCGAACTGAAACACATTCGCCGACTCAACTTGCGACAAACTTCTATATATTCTGGACTATCAGGCTGAGAAAAATGTATTTAACAACATGTATATAAGCCTTCAGGACATTCACACATGCTGTTAAAAGAAAAAAATCCGGCCTCCTCCTACCCCTTCAGCCGGCCATTCCATCTCCAGAATTGGTGCATTTTTTAGAAGTGTTATCACACCAAAAATTCCTATCATGTAGGTGAAAGATAGGAAAGTGCCTGATGGCCCAGAAAGTATGACGCTCTCGAACGCAATTGGTGTCCATATCTACCTAAATGTGATTCTCCATGATCCGACTGGGGCGTAGCGCGCCACATTCCTCTTCATCCTACGGAGGCGCGTTCTTCTGGTACCAATATTAGTACACTATTCCTCTTCTTCCTACAACAAATTACCCATTCTTTGCCCACAATGTGGGAAAGAATTAGGGGCACAACGCCAATTCGAACTGAAACACATTCGCCGACTCAACTTGTGACAAACTTCTATAAATTCTTGACTATCAGGCTGAGAAAAATGTATTTAACAACATGTATATAAGCCTTCAGGACATTCACACATGCTGTTAAAAGAAAAAAATCCGGCCTCCTCCTACCCCTTCAGCCGGCCATTCCATCTCCAGAATTGGTGCATTTTTTAGAAGTGTTATCACACCAAAAATTTCTATCATGTAGGTGAAAGATAGGAAAGTGCCTGATGGCCCAGAAAGTACGACGCTCTCGAACGCAATTGGTGTCCATATCTACCTAAATGTGATTCTCCATGATCCGACTGGGGCGTAGCGCGCCACATTCCTCTTCATCCTACGGAGGCGCGTTCTTCTGGTACCAATATTAGTACACTATTCCTCTTCTTCCTACAACAAATTACCCATTCTTTGCCCACAATGTGAGAAAGAATTAGGGGCACAACGCCAATTCGAACTGAAACACATTCGCCGACACAACTTGCGACAAACTTCTATATATTCTGGACTATCAGGCTGAGAAAAATGTATTTAACAACATGTATATAAGCCTTCAGGACATTCACACATGCTGTTAAAAGAAAAAAATCCGGCCTCCTCCTACCCCTTCAGCCGGCCATTCCATCTCCAGAATTGGTGCATTTTTTAGAAGTGTTATCACACCAAAAATTTCTATCATGTAGGTGAAAGATAGGAAAGTGCCTGATGGCCCAGAAAGTACGACGCTCTCGAACGCAATTGGTGTCCATATCTACCTAAATGTGATTCTCCATGATCCGACTGGGGCGTAGCGCGCCACATTCCTCTTCATCCTACGGAGGCGCGTTCTTCTGGTACCAATATTAGTACACTATTCCTCTTCTTCCTACAACAAATTACCCATTCTTTGCCCACAATGTGAGAAAGAATTAGGGGCACAACGCCAATTCGAACTGAAACACATTCGCCGACACAACTTGCGACAAACTTCTATATATTCTGGACTATCAGGCTGAGAAAAATGTATTTAACAACATGTATATAAGCCTTCAGGACATTCACACATGCTGTTAAAAGAAAAAAATCCGGCCTCCTCCTACCCCTTCAGCCGGCCATTCCATCTCCAGAATTGGTGCATTTTTTAGAAGTGTTATCACACCAAAAATTTCTATCATGTAGGTGAAAGATAGGAAAGTGCCTGATGGCCCAGAAAGTACGACGCTCTCGAACGCAATTGGTGTCCATATCTACCTAAATGTGATTCTCCATGATCCGACTGGGGCGTAGCGCGCCACATTCCTCTTCATCCTACGGAGGCGCGTTCTTCTGGTACCAATATTAGTACACTATTCCTCTTCTTCCTACAACAAATTACCCATTCTTTGCCCACAATGTGAGAAAGAATTAGGGGCACAACGCCAATTCGAACTGAAACACATTCGCCGACTCAACTTGCGACAAACTTCTATATATTCTGGACTATCAGGCTGAGAAAAATGTATTTAACAACATGTATATAAGCCTTCAGGACATTCACACATGCTGTTAAAAGAAAAAAATCCGGCCTCCTCCTACCCCTTCAGCCGGCCATTCCATCTCCAGAATTGGTGCATTTTTTAGAAGTGTTATCACACCAAAAATTCCTATCATGTAGGTGAAAGATAGGAAAGTGCCTGATGGCCCAGAAAGTATGACGCTCTCGAACGCAATTGGTGTCCATATCTACCTAAATGTGATTCTCCATGATCCGACTGGGGCGTAGCGCGCCACATTCCTCTTCATCCTACGGAGGCGCGTTCTTCTGGTACCAATATTAGTACACTATTCCTCTTCTTCCTACAACAAATTACCCATTCTTTGCCCACAATGTGGGAAAGAATTAGGGGCACAACGCCAATTCGAACTGAAACACATTCGCCGACTCAACTTGTGACAAACTTCTATAAATTCTTGACTATCAGGCTGAGAAAAATGTATTTAACAACATGTATATAAGCCTTCAGGACATTCACACATGCTGTTAAAAGAAAAAAATCCGGCCTCCTCCTACCCCTTCAGCCGGCCATTCCATCTCCAGAATTGGTGCATTTTTTAGAAGTGTTATCACACCAAAAATTTCTATCATGTAGGTGAAAGATAGGAAAGTGCCTGATGGCCCAGAAAGTACGACGCTCTCGAACGCAATTGGTGTCCATATCTACCTAAATGTGATTCTCCATGATCCGACTGGGGCGTAGCGCGCCACATTCCTCTTCATCCTACGGAGGCGCGTTCTTCTGGTACCAATATTAGTACACTATTCCTCTTCTTCCTACAACAAATTACCCATTCTTTGCCCACAATGTGAGAAAGAATTAGGGGCACAACGCCAATTCGAACTGAAACACATTCGCCGACACAACTTGCGACAAACTTCTATATATTCTGGACTATCAGGCTGAGAAAAATGTATTTAACAACATGTATATAAGCCTTCAGGACATTCACACATGCTGTTAAAAGAAAAAAATCCGGCCTCCTCCTACCCCTTCAGCCGGCCATTCCATCTCCAGAATTGGTGCATTTTTTAGAAGTGTTATCACACCAAAAATTTCTATCATGTAGGTGAAAGATAGGAAAGTGCCTGATGGCCCAGAAAGTACGACGCTCTCGAACGCAATTGGTGTCCATATCTACCTAAATGTGATTCTCCATGATCCGACTGGGGCGTAGCGCGCCACATTCCTCTTCATCCTACGGAGGCGCGTTCTTCTGGTACCAATATTAGTACACTATTCCTCTTCTTCCTACAACAAATTACCAATTCTTTGCCCACAATGTGGGAAAGAATTAGGGGCACAACGCCAATTCGAACTGAAACACATTCGCCGACTCAACTTGTGACAAACTTCTATAAATTCTGGACTATCAGGCTGAGAAAAATGTATTTAACAACATGTATATAAGCCTTCAGGACATTCACACATGCTGTTAAAAGAAAAAAATCCGGCCTCCTCCTACCCCTTCAGCCGGCCATTCCATCTCCTGAATTGGTGCATTTTTTAGAAGTGTTATCACACCAAAAATTTCTATCATGTAGGTGAAAGATAGGAAAGTGCCTGATGGCCCAGAAAGTACGACGCTCTCGAACGCAATTGGTGTCCATATCTACCTAAATGTGATTCTCCATGATCCGACTGGGGCGTAGCGTGCCACATTCCTCTTCATCCTACGGAGGCGCGTTCTTCTGGTACCAATATTAGTACACTATTCCTCTTCTTCCTACAACAAATTACCCATTCTTTGCCCCCAATGTGAGAAAGAATTAGGGGCACAACGCCAATTCGAACTGAAACACATTCGCCGACTCAACTTGCGACAAACTTCTATATATTCTGGACTATCAGGCTGAGAAAAATGTATTTAACAACATGTATATAAGCCTTCAGGACATTCACACATGCTGTTAAAAGAAAAAAATCCGGCCTCCTCCTACCCCTTCAGCCGGCCATTCCATCTCCAGAATTGGTGCATTTTTTAGAAGTGTTATCACACCAAAAATTCCTATCATGTAGGTGAAGGATAGGAAAGTGCCTGATGGCCCAGAAAGTACGACGCTCTCGAACGCAATTGGTGTCCATATCTACCTAAATGTGATTCTCCATGATCCGACTGGGGCGTAGCGCGCCACATTCCTCTTCATCCTACGGAGGCGCGTTCTTCTGGTACCAATATTAGTACACTATTCCTCTTCTTCCTACAACAAATTACCAATTCTTTGCCCACAATGTGGGAAAGAATTAGGGGCACAACGCCAATTCGAACTGAAACACATTCGCCGACTCAACTTGTGACAAACTTCTATAAATTCTGGACTATCAGGCTGAGAAAAATGTATTTAACAACATGTATATAAGCCTTCAGGACATTCACACATGCTGTTAAAAGAAAAAAATCCGGCCTCCTCCTACCCCTTCAGCCGGCCATTCCATCTCCAGAATTGGTGCATTTTTTAGAAGTGTTATCACACCAAAAATTCCTATCATGTAGGTGAAAGATAGGAAAGTGCCTGATGGCCCAGAAAGTACGACGCTCTCGAACGCAATTGGTGTCCATATCTACCTAAATGTGATTCTCCATGATCCGACTGGGGCGTAGCGCGCCACATTCCTCTTCATCCTACGGAGGCGCGTTCTTCTGGTACCAATATTAGTACACTATTCCTCTTCTTCCTACAACAAATTACCCATTCTTTGCCCACAATGTGAGAAAGAATTAGGGGCACAACGCCAATTCGAACTGAAACACATTCGCCGACACAACTTGCGACAAACTTCTATATATTCTGGACTATCAGGCTGAGAAAAATGTATTTAACAACATGTATATAAGCCTTCAGGACATTCACACATGCTGTTAAAAGAAAAAAATCCGGCCTCCTCCTACCCCTTCAGCCGGCCATTCCATCTCCAGAATTGGTGCATTTTTTAGAAGTGTTATCACACCAAAAATTTCTATCATGTAGGTGAAGGATAGGAAAGTGCCTGATGGCCCAGAAAGTACGACGCTCTCGAACGCAATTGGTGTCCATATCTACCTAAATGTGATTCTCCATGATCCGACTGGGGCGTAGCGCGCCACATTCCTCTTCATCCTACGGAGGCGCGTTCTTCTGGTACCAATATTAGTACACTATTCCTCTTCTTCCTACAACAAATTACCAATTCTTTGCCCACAATGTGGGAAAGAATTAGGGGCACAACGCCAATTCGAACTGAAACACATTCGCCGACTCAACTTGTGACAAACTTCTATAAATTCTGGACTATCAGGCTGAGAAAAATGTATTTAACAACATGTATATAAGCCTTCAGGACATTCACACATGCTGTTAAAAGAAAAAAATCCGGCCTCCTCCTACCCCTTCAGCCGGCCATTCCATCTCCAGAATTGGTGCATTTTTTAGAAGTGTTATCACACCAAAAATTCCTATCATGTAGGTGAAAGATAGGAAAGTGCCTGATGGCCCAGAAAGTACGACGCTCTCGAACGCAATTGGTGTCCATATCTACCTAAATGTGATTCTCCATGATCCGACTGGGGCGTAGCGCGCCACATTCCTCTTCATCCTACGGAGGCGCGTTCTTCTGGTACCAATATTAGTACACTATTCCTCTTCTTCCTACAACAAATTACCCATTCTTTGCCCACAATGTGAGAAAGAATTAGGGGCACAACGCCAATTCGAACTGAAACACATTCGCCGACACAACTTGCGACAAACTTCTATATATTCTGGACTATCAGGCTGAGAAAAATGTATTTAACAACATGTATATAAGCCTTCAGGACATTCACACATGCTGTTAAAAGAAAAAAATCCGGCCTCCTCCTACCCCTTCAGCCGGCCATTCCATCTCCAGAATTGGTGCATTTTTTAGAAGTGTTATCACACCAAAAATTTCTATCATGTAGGTGAAAGATAGGAAAGTGCCTGATGGCCCAGAAAGTACGACGCTCTCGAACGCAATTGGTGTCCATATCTACCTAAATGTGATTCTCCATGATCCGACTTGGGCGTAGCGCGCCACATTCCTCTTCATCCTACGGAGGCGCGTTCTTCTGGTACCAATATTAGTACACTATTCCTCTTCTTCCTACAACAAATTACCCATTCTTTGCCCACAATGTGAGAAAGAATTAGGGGCACAATGCCAATTCGAACTGAAACACATTCGCCGACTCAACTTGCGACAAACTTCTATATATTCTGGACTATCAGGCTGAGAAAAATGTATTTAACAACATGTATATAAGCCTTCAGGACATTCACACATGCTGTTAAAAGAAAAAAATCCGGCCTCCTCCTACCCCTTCAGCCGGCCATTCCATCTCCAGAATTGGTGCATTTTTTAGAAGTGTTATCACACCAAAAATTCCTATCATGTAGGTGAAAGATAGGAAAGTGCCTGATGGCCCAGAAAGTACGACGCTCTCGAACGCAAATGGTGTCCATATCTACCTAAATGTGATTCTCCATGATCCGACTGGGGCGTAGCGCGCCACATTCCTCTTCATCCTACGGAGGCGCGTTCTTCTGGTACCAATATTAGTACACTATTCCTCTTCTTCCTACAACAAATTACCCATTCTTTGCCCACAATGTGGGAAAGAATTAGGGGCACAACGCCAATTCGAACTGAAACACATTCGCCGACTCAACTTGTGACAAACTTCTATAAATTCTGGACTATCAGGCTGAGAAAAATGTATTTAACAACATGTATATAAGCCTTCAGGACATTCACACATGCTGTTAAAAGAAAAAAATCCGGACTCCTCCTACCCCTTCAGCCGGCCATTCCATCTCCAGAATTGGTGCATTTTTTAGAAGTGTTATCACACCAAAAATTCCTATCATGTAGGTGAAAGATAGGAAAGTGCCTGATGGCCCAGAAAGTACGACGCTCTCGAACGCAATTGGTGTCCATATCTACCTAAATGTGATTCTCCATGATCCGACTGGGGCGTAGCGCGCCACATTCCTCTTCATCCTACGGAGGCGCGTTCTTCTGGTACCAATATTAGTACACTATTCCTCTTCTTCCTACAACAAATTACCCATTCTTTGCCCACAATGTGGGAAAGAATTAGGGGCACAACGCCAATTCGAACTGAAACACATTCGCCGACTCAACTTGTGACATACTTCTATAAATTCTGGACTATCAGGCTGAGAAAAATGTATTTAACAACATGTATATAAGCCTTCAGGACATTCACACATGCTGTTAAAAGAAAAAAATCCGGCCTCCTCCTACCCCTTCAGCCGGCCATTCCATCTCCAGAATTGGTGCATTTTTTAGAAGTGTTATCACACCAAAAATTCCTATCATGTAGGTGAAGGATAGGAAAGTGCCTGATGGCCCAGAAAGTACGACGCTCTCGAACGCAATTGGTGTCCATATCTACCTAAATGTGATTCTCCATGATCCGACTGGGGCGTAGCGCGCCACATTCCTCTTCATCCTACGGAGGCGCGTTCTTCTGGTACCAATATTAGTACACTATTCCTCTTCTTCCTACAACAAATTACCAATTCTTTGCCCACAATGTGGGAAAGAATTAGGGGCACAACGCCAATTCGAACTGAAACACATTCGCCGACTCAACTTGTGACAAACTTCTATAAATTCTGGACTATCAGGCTGAGAAAAATGTATTTAACAACATGTATATAAGCCTTCAGGACATTCACACATGCTGTTAAAAGAAAAAAATCCGGACTCCTCCTACCCCTTCAGCCGGCCATTCCATCTCCAGAATTGGTGCATTTTTTAGAAGTGTTATCACACCAAAAATTCCTATCATGTAGGTGAAAGATAGGAAAGTGCCTGATGGCCCAGAAAGTACGACGCTCTCGAACGCAATTGGTGTCCATATCTACCTAAATGTGATTCTCCATGATCCGACTGGGGCGTAGCGCGCCACATTCCTCTTCATCCTACGGAGGCGCGTTCTTCTGGTACCAATATTAGTACACTATTCCTCTTCTTCCTACAACAAATTACCCATTCTTTGCCCACAATGTGGGAAAGAATTAGGGGCACAACGCCAATTCGAACTGAAACACATTCGCCGACTCAACTTGTGACATACTTCTATAAATTCTGGACTATCAGGCTGAGAAAAATGTATTTAACAACATGTATATAAGCCTTCAGGACATTCACACATGCTGTTAAAAGAAAAAAATCCGGCCTCCTCCTACCCCTTCAGCCGGCCATTCCATCTCCAGAATTGGTGCATTTTTTAGAAGTGTTATCACACCAAAAATTCCTATCATGTAGGTGAAGGATAGGAAAGTGCCTGATGGCCCAGAAAGTACGACGCTCTCGAACGCAATTGGTGTCCATATCTACCTAAATGTGATTCTCCATGATCCGATTGGGGCGTAGCGCGCCACATTCCTCTTCATCCTACGGAGGCGCGTTCTTCTGGTACCAATATTAGTACACTATTCCTCTTCTTCCTACAACAAATTACCAATTCTTTGCCCACAATGTGGGAAAGAATTAGGGGCACAACGCCAATTCGAACTGAAACACATTCGCCGACTCAACTTGTGACAAACTTCTATAAATTCTGGACTATCAGGCTGAGAAAAATGTATTTAACAACATGTATATAAGCCTTCAGGACATTCACACATGCTGTTAAAAGAAAAAAATCCGGCCTCCTCCTACCCCTTCAGCCGGCCATTCCATCTCCAGAATTGGTGCATTTTTTAGAAGTGTTATCACACCAAAAATTCCTATCATGTAGGTGAAAGATAGGAAAGTGCCTGATGGCCCAGAAAGTACGACGCTCTCGAACGCAATTGGTGTCCATATCTACCTAAATGTGATTCTCCATGATCCGACTGGGGCGTAGCGCGCCACATTCCTCTTCATCCTACGGAGGCGCGTTCTTCTGGTACCAATATTTGTACACTATTCCTCTTCTTCCTACAACAAATTACCAATTCTTTGCCCACAATGTGGGAAAGAATTAGGGGCACAACGCCAATTCGAACTGAAACACATTCGCCGACTCAACTTGTGACAAACTTCTATAAATTCTGGACTATCAGGCTGAGAAAAATGTATTTAACAACATGTATATAAGCCTTCAGGACATTCACACATGCTGTTAAAAGAAAAAAATCCGGCCTCCTCCTACCCCTTCAGCCGGCCATTCCATCTCCAGAATTGGTGCATTTTTTAGAAGTGTTATCACACCAAAAATTTCTATCATGTAGGTGAAAGATAGGAAAGTGCCTGATGGCCCAGAAAGTACGACGCTCTCGAACGCAATTGGTGTCCATATCTACCTAAATGTGATTCTCCATGATCCGACTTGGGCGTAGCGCGCCACATTCCTCTTCATCCTACGGAGGCGCGTTCTTCTGGTACCAATATTAGTACACTATTCCTCTTCTTCCTACAACAAATTACCCATTCTTTGCCCACAATGTGAGAAAGAATTAGGGGCACAATGCCAATTCGAACTGAAACACATTCGCCGACTCAACTTGCGACAAACTTCTATATATTCTGGACTATCAGGCTGAGAAAAATGTATTTAACAACATGTATATAAGCCTTCAGGACATTCACACATGCTGTTAAAAGAAAAAAATCCGGCCTCCTCCTACCCCTTCAGCCGGCCATTCCATCTCCAGAATTGGTGCATTTTTTAGAAGTGTTATCACACCAAAAATTCCTATCATGTAGGTGAAAGATAGGAAAGTGCCTGATGGCCCAGAAAGTACGACGCTCTCGAACGCAAATGGTGTCCATATCTACCTAAATGTGATTCTCCATGATCCGACTGGGGCGTAGCGCGCCACATTCCTCTTCATCCTACGGAGGCGCGTTCTTCTGGTACCAATATTAGTACACTATTCCTCTTCTTCCTACAACAAATTACCCATTCTTTGCCCACAATGTGGGAAAGAATTAGGGGCACAACGCCAATTCGAACTGAAACACATTCGCCGACTCAACTTGTGACAAACTTCTATAAATTCTGGACTATCAGGCTGAGAAAAATGTATTTAACAACATGTATATAAGCCTTCAGGACATTCACACATGCTGTTAAAAGAAAAAAATCCGGACTCCTCCTACCCCTTCAGCCGGCCATTCCATCTCCAGAATTGGTGCATTTTTTAGAAGTGTTATCACACCAAAAATTCCTATCATGTAGGTGAAAGATAGGAAAGTGCCTGATGGCCCAGAAAGTACGACGCTCTCGAACGCAATTGGTGTCCATATCTACCTAAATGTGATTCTCCATGATCCGACTGGGGCGTAGCGCGCCACATTCCTCTTCATCCTACGGAGGCGCGTTCTTCTGGTACCAATATTAGTACACTATTCCTCTTCTTCCTACAACAAATTACCCATTCTTTGCCCACAATGTGGGAAAGAATTAGGGGCACAACGCCAATTCGAACTGAAACACATTCGCCGACTCAACTTGTGACATACTTCTATAAATTCTGGACTATCAGGCTGAGAAAAATGTATTTAACAACATGTATATAAGCCTTCAGGACATTCACACATGCTGTTAAAAGAAAAAAATCCGGCCTCCTCCTACCCCTTCAGCCGGCCATTCCATCTCCAGAATTGGTGCATTTTTTAGAAGTGTTATCACACCAAAAATTCCTATCATGTAGGTGAAGGATAGGAAAGTGCCTGATGGCCCAGAAAGTACGACGCTCTCGAACGCAATTGGTGTCCATATCTACCTAAATGTGATTCTCCATGATCCGACTGGGGCGTAGCGCGCCACATTCCTCTTCATCCTACGGAGGCGCGTTCTTCTGGTACCAATATTAGTACACTATTCCTCTTCTTCCTACAACAAATTACCAATTCTTTGCCCACAATGTGGGAAAGAATTAGGGGCACAACGCCAATTCGAACTGAAACACATTCGCCGACTCAACTTGTGACAAACTTCTATAAATTCTGGACTATCAGGCTGAGAAAAATGTATTTAACAACATGTATATAAGCCTTCAGGACATTCACACATGCTGTTAAAAGAAAAAAATCCGGACTCCTCCTACCCCTTCAGCCGGCCATTCCATCTCCAGAATTGGTGCATTTTTTAGAAGTGTTATCACACCAAAAATTCCTATCATGTAGGTGAAAGATAGGAAAGTGCCTGATGGCCCAGAAAGTACGACGCTCTCGAACGCAATTGGTGTCCATATCTACCTAAATGTGATTCTCCATGATCCGACTGGGGCGTAGCGCGCCACATTCCTCTTCATCCTACGGAGGCGCGTTCTTCTGGTACCAATATTAGTACACTATTCCTCTTCTTCCTACAACAAATTACCCATTCTTTGCCCACAATGTGGGAAAGAATTAGGGGCACAACGCCAATTCGAACTGAAACACATTCGCCGACTCAACTTGTGACATACTTCTATAAATTCTGGACTATCAGGCTGAGAAAAATGTATTTAACAACATGTATATAAGCCTTCAGGACATTCACACATGCTGTTAAAAGAAAAAAATCCGGCCTCCTCCTACCCCTTCAGCCGGCCATTCCATCTCCAGAATTGGTGCATTTTTTAGAAGTGTTATCACACCAAAAATTCCTATCATGTAGGTGAAGGATAGGAAAGTGCCTGATGGCCCAGAAAGTACGACGCTCTCGAACGCAATTGGTGTCCATATCTACCTAAATGTGATTCTCCATGATCCGATTGGGGCGTAGCGCGCCACATTCCTCTTCATCCTACGGAGGCGCGTTCTTCTGGTACCAATATTAGTACACTATTCCTCTTCTTCCTACAACAAATTACCAATTCTTTGCCCACAATGTGGGAAAGAATTAGGGGCACAACGCCAATTCGAACTGAAACACATTCGCCGACTCAACTTGTGACAAACTTCTATAAATTCTGGACTATCAGGCTGAGAAAAATGTATTTAACAACATGTATATAAGCCTTCAGGACATTCACACATGCTGTTAAAAGAAAAAAATCCGGCCTCCTCCTACCCCTTCAGCCGGCCATTCCATCTCCAGAATTGGTGCATTTTTTAGAAGTGTTATCACACCAAAAATTCCTATCATGTAGGTGAAAGATAGGAAAGTGCCTGATGGCCCAGAAAGTACGACGCTCTCGAACGCAATTGGTGTCCATATCTACCTAAATGTGATTCTCCATGATCCGACTGGGGCGTAGCGCGCCACATTCCTCTTCATCCTACGGAGGCGCGTTCTTCTGGTACCAATATTTGTACACTATTCCTCTTCTTCCTACAACAAATTACCAATTCTTTGCCCACAATGTGGGAAAGAATTAGGGGCACAACGCCAATTCGAACTGAAACACATTCGCCGACTCAACTTGTGACAAACTTCTATAAATTCTGGACTATCAGGCTGAGAAAAATGTATTTAACAACATGTATATAAGCCTTCAGGACATTCACACATGCTGTTAAAAGAAAAAAATCCGGCCTCCTCCTACCCCTTCAGCCGGCCATTCCATCTCCAGAATTGGTGCATTTTTTAGAAGTGTTATCACACCAAAAATTTCTATCATGTAGGTGAAAGATAGGAAAGTGCCTGATGGCCCAGAAAGTACGACGCTCTCGAACGCAATTGGTGTCCATATCTACCTAAATGTGATTCTCCATGATCCGACTGGGGCGTAGCGCGCCACATTCCTCTTCATCCTACGGAGGCGCGTTCTTCTGGTACCAATATTAGTACACTATTCCTCTTCTTCCTACAACAAATTACCCATTCTTTGCCCACAATGTGAGAAAGAATTAGGGGCACAACGCCAATTCGAACTGAAACACATTCGCCGACACAACTTGCGACAAACTTCTATATATTCTGGACTATCAGGCTGAGAAAAATGTATTTAACAACATGTATATAAGCCTTCAGGACATTCACACATGCTGTTAAAAGAAAAAAATCCGGCCTCCTCCTACCCCTTCAGCCGGCCATTCCATCTCCAGAATTGGTGCATTTTTTAGAAGTGTTATCACACCAAAAATTTCTATCATGTAGGTGAAAGATAGGAAAGTGCCTGATGGCCCAGAAAGTACGACGCTCTCGAACGCAATTGGTGTCCATATCTACCTAAATGTGATTCTCCATGATCCGACTGGGGCGTAGCGCGCCACATTCCTCTTCATCCTACGGAGGCGCGTTCTTCTGGTACCAATATTAGTACACTATTCCTCTTCTTCCTACAACAAATTACCAATTCTTTGCCCACAATGTGGGAAAGAATTAGGGGCACAACGCCAATTCGAACTGAAACACATTCGCCGACTCAACTTGTGACAAACTTCTATAAATTCTGGACTATCAGGCTGAGAAAAATGTATTTAACAACATGTATATAAGCCTTCAGGACATTCACACATGCTGTTAAAAGAAAAAAATCCGGCCTCCTCCTACCCCTTCAGCCGGCCATTCCATCTCCAGAATTGGTGCATTTTTTAGAAGTGTTATCACACCAAAAATTTCTATCATGTAGGTGAAAGATAGGAAAGTGCCTGATGGCCCAGAAAGTACGACGCTCTCGAACGCAATTGGTGTCCATATCTACCTAAATATGATTCTCCATGATCCGACTGGGGCGTAGCGCGCCACATTCCTCTTCATCCTACGGAGGCGCGTTCTTCTGGTACCAATATTAGTACACTATTCCTCTTCTTCCTACAACAAATTACCCATTCTTTGCCCACAATGTGAGAAAGAATTAGGGGCACAACGCCAATTCGAACTGAAACACATTCGCCGACACAACTTGCGACAAACTTCTATATATTCTGGACTATCAGGCTGAGAAAAATGTATTTAACAACATGTATATAAGCCTTCAGGACATTCACACATGCTGTTAAAAGAAAAAAATCCGGCCTCCTCCTACCCCTTCAGCCGGCCATTCCATCTCCAGAATTGGTGCATTTTTTAGAAGTGTTATCACACCAAAAATTTCTATCATGTAGGTGAAAGATAGGAAAGTGCCTGATGGCCCAGAAAGTACGACGCTCTCGAACGCAATTGGTGTCCATATCTACCTAAATGTGATTCTCCATGATCCGACTGGGGCGTAGCGCGCCACATTCCTCTTCATCCTACGGAGGCGCGTTCTTCTGGTACCAATATTAGTACACTATTCCTCTTCTTCCTACAACAAATTACCCATTCTTTGCCCACAATGTGAGAAAGAATTAGGGGCACAACGCCAATTCGAACTGAAACACATTCGCCGACTCAACTTGCGACAAACTTCTATATATTCTGGACTATCAGGCTGAGAAAAATGTATTTAACAACATGTATATAAGCCTTCAGGACATTCACACATGCTGTTAAAAGAAAAAAATCCGGCCTCCTCCTACCCCTTCAGCCGGCCATTCCATCTCCAGAATTGGTGCATTTTTTAGAAGTGTTATCACACCAAAAATTCCTATCATGTAGGTGAAAGATAGGAAAGTGCCTGATGGCCCAGAAAGTATGACGCTCTCGAACGCAATTGGTGTCCATATCTACCTAAATGTGATTCTCCATGATCCGACTGGGGCGTAGCGCGCCACATTCCTCTTCATCCTACGGAGGCGCGTTCTTCTGGTACCAATATTAGTACACTATTCCTCTTCTTCCTACAACAAATTACCCATTCTTTGCCCACAATGTGGGAAAGAATTAGGGGCACAACGCCAATTCGAACTGAAACACATTCGCCGACTCAACTTGTGACAAACTTCTATAAATTCTGGACTATCAGGCTGAGAAAAATGTATTTAACAACATGTATATAAGCCTTCAGGACATTCACACATGCTGTTAAAAGAAAAAAATCCGGCCTCCTCCTACCCCTTCAGCCGGCCATTCCATCTCCAGAATTGGTGCATTTTTTAGAAGTGTTATCACACCAAAAATTTCTATCATGTAGGTGAAAGATAGGAAAGTGCCTGATGGCCCAGAAAGTACGACGCTCTCGAACGCAATTGGTGTCCATATCTACCTAAATGTGATTCTCCATGATCCGACTGGGGCGTAGCGCGCCACATTTCTCTTCATCCTACGGAGGCGCGTTCTTCTGGTACCAATATTAGTACACTATTCCTCTTCTTCCTACAACAAATTACCCATTCTTTGCCCACAATGTGAGAAAGAATTAGGGGCACAACGCCAATTCGAACTGAAACACATTCGCCGACACAACTTGCGACAAACTTCTATATATTCTGGACTATCAGGCTGAGAAAAATGTATTTAACAACATGTATATAAGCCTTCAGGACATTCACACATGCTGTTAAAAGAAAAAAATCCGGCCTCCTCCTACCCCTTCAGCCGGCCATTCCATCTTCAGAATTGGTGCATTTTTTAGAAGTGTTATCACACCAAAAATTTCTATCATGTAGGTGAAAGATAGGAAAGTGCCTGATGGCCCAGAAAGTACGACGCTCTCGAACGCAATTGGTGTCCATATCTACCTAAATGTGATTCTCCATGATCCGACTGGGGCGTAGCGCGCCACATTCCTCTTCATCCTACGGAGGCGCGTTCTTCTGGTACCAATATTAGTACACTATTCCTCTTCTTCCTACAACAAATTACCCATTCTTTGCCCACAATGTGAGAAAGAATTAGGGGCACAACGCCAATTCGAACTGAAACACATTCGCCGACACAACTTGCGACAAACTTCTATATATTCTGGACTATCAGGCTGAGAAAAATGTATTTAACAACATGTATATAAGCCTTCAGGACATTCACACATGCTGTTAAAAGAAAAAAATCCGGCCTCCTCCTACCCCTTCAGCCGGCCATTCCATCTCCAGAATTGGTGCATTTTTTAGAAGTGTTATCACACCAAAAATTTCTATCATGTAGGTGAAAGATAGGAAAGTGCCTGATGGCCCAGAAAGTACGACGCTCTCGAACGCAATTGGTGTCCATATCTACCTAAATGTGATTCTCCATGATCCGACTGGGGCGTAGCGCGCCACATTCCTCTTCATCCTACGGAGGCGCGTTCTTCTGGTACCAATATTAGTACACTATTCCTCTTCTTCCTACAACAAATTACCCATTCTTTGCCCACAATGTGAGAAAGAATTAGGGGCACAACGCCAATTCGAACTGAAACACATTCGCCGACTCAACTTGCGACAAACTTCTATATATTCTGGACTATCAGGCTGAGAAAAATGTATTTAACAACATGTATATAAGCCTTCAGGACATTCACACATGCTGTTAAAAGAAAAAAAATCCGGCCTCCTCCTACCCCTTCAGCCGGCCATTCCATCTCCAGAATTGGTGCATTTTTTAGAAGTGTTATCACACCAAAAATTCCTATCATGTAGGTGAAAGATAGGAAAGTGCCTGATGGCCCAGAAAGTATGACGCTCTCGAACGCAATTGGTGTCCATATCTACCTAAATGTGATTCTCCATGATCCGACTGGGGTGTAGCGCGCCACATTCCTCTTCATCCTACGGAGGCGCGTTCTTCTGGTACCAATATTAGTACACTATTCCTCTTCTTCCTACAACAAATTACCCATTCTTTGCCCACAATGTGAGAAAGAATTAGGGGCACAACGCCAATTCGAACTGAAACACATTCGCCGACTCAACTTGCGACAAACTTCTATATATTCTGGACTATCAGGCTGAGAAAAATGTATTTAACAACATGTATATAAGCCTTCAGGACATTCACACATGCTGTTAAAAGAAAAAAAATCCGGCCTCCTCCTACCCCTTCAGCCGGCCATTCCATCTCCAGAATTGGTGCATTTTTTAGAAGTGTTATCACACCAAAAATTCCTATCATGTAGGTGAAAGATAGGAAAGTGCCTGATGGCCCAGAAAGTATGACGCTCTCGAACGCAATTGGTGTCCATATCTACCTAAATGTGATTCTCCATGATCCGACTGGGGTGTAGCGCGCCACATTCCTCTTCATCCTACGGAGGCGCGTTCTTCTGGTACCAATATTAGTACACTATTCCTCTTCTTCCTACAACAAATTACCCATTCTTTGCCCACAATGTGGGAAAGAATTAGGGGCACAACGCCAATTCGAACTGAAACACATTCGCCGACTCAACTTGTGACAAACTTCTATAAATTCTGGACTATCAGGCTGAGAAAAATGTATTTAACAACATGTATATAAGCCTTCAGGACATTCACACATGCTGTTAAAAGAAAAAAATCCGGCCTCCTCCTACCCCTTCAGCCGGCCATTCCATCTCCAGAATTGGTGCATTTTTTAGAAGTGTTATCACACCAAAAATTTCTATCATGTAGGTGAAAGATAGGAAAGTGCCTGATGGCCCAGAAAGTACGACGCTCTCGAACGCAATTGGTGTCCATATCTACCTAAATGTGATTCTCCATGATCCGACTGGGGCGTAGCGCGCCACATTCCTCTTCATCCTACGGAGGCGCGTTCTTCTGGTACCAATATTAGTACACTATTCCTCTTCTTCCTACAACAAATTACCCATTCTTTGCCCACAATGTGAGAAAGAATTAGGGGCACAACGCCAATTCGAACTGAAACACATTCGCCGACACAACTTGCGACAAACTTCTATATATTCTGGACTATCAGGCTGAGAAAAATGTATTTAACAACATGTATATAAGCCTTCAGGACATTCACACATGCTGTTAAAAGAAAAAAATCCGGCCTCCTCCTACCCCTTCAGCCGGCCATTCCATCTCCAGAATTGGTGCATTTTTTAGAAGTGTTATCACACCAAAAATTCCTATCATGTAGGTGAAAGATAGGAAAGTGCCTGATGGCCCAGAAAGTACGACGCTCTCGAACGCAATTGGTGTCCATATCTACCTAAATGTGATTCTCCATGATCCGACTGGGGCGTAGCGCGCCACATTCCTCTTCATCCTACGGAGGCGCGTTCTTCTGGTACCAATATTAGTACACTATTCCTCTTCTTCCTACAACAAATTACCCATTCTTTGCCCACAATGTGGGAAAGAATTAGGGGCACAACGCCAATTCGAACTGAAACACATTCGCCGACTCAACTTGTGACAAACTTCTATAAATTCTGGACTATCAGGCTGAGAAAAATGTATTTAACAACATGTATATAAGCCTTCAGGACATTCACACATGCTGTTAAAAGAAAAAAATCCGGCCTCCTCCTACCCCTTCAGCCGGCCATTCCATCTCCAGAATTGGTGCATTTTTTAGAAATGTTATCACACCAAAAATTCCTATCATGTAGGTGAAAGATAGGAAAGTGCCTGATGGCCCAGAAAGTATGACGCTCTCGAACGCAATTGGTGTCCATATCTACCTAAATGTGATTCTCCATGATCCGACTGGGGCGTAGCGCGCCACATTCCTCTTCATCCTACGGAGGCGCGTTCTTCTGGTACCAATATTAGTACACTATTCCTCTTCTTCCTACAACAAATTACCAATTCTTTGCCCACAATGTGGGAAAGAATTAGGGGCACAACGCCAATTCGAACTGAAACACATTCGCCGACTCAACTTGTGACAAACTTCTATAAATTCTGGACTATCAGGCTGAGAAAAATGTATTTAACAACATGTATATAAGCCTTCAGGACATTCACACATGCTGTTAAAAGAAAAAAATCCGGCCTCCTCCTACCCCTTCAGCCGGCCATTCCATCTCCAGAATTGGTGCATTTTTTAGAAGTGTTATCACACCAAAAATTTCTATCATGTAGGTGAAAGATAGGAAAGTGCCTGATGGCCCAGAAAGTACGACGCTCTCGAACGCAATTGGTGTCCATATCTACCTAAATGTGATTCTCCATGATCCGACTGGGGCGTAGCGCGCCACATTCCTCTTCATCCTACGGAGGCGCGTTCTTCTGGTACCAATATTAGTACACTATTCCTCTTCTTCCTACAACAAATTACCCATTCTTTGCCCACAATGTGAGAAAGAATTAGGGGCACAACGCCAATTCGAACTGAAACACATTCGCCGACACAACTTGCGACAAACTTCTATATATTCTGGACTATCAGGCTGAGAAAAATGTATTTAACAACATGTATATAAGCCTTCAGGACATTCACACATGCTGTTAAAAGAAAAAAATCCGGCCTCCTCCTACCCCTTCAGCCGGCCATTCCATCTCCAGAATTGGTGCATTTTTTAGAAGTGTTATCACACCAAAAATTTCTATCATGTAGGTGAAAGATAGGAAAGTGCCTGATGGCCCAGAAAGTACGACGCTCTCGAACGCAATTGGTGTCCATATCTACCTAAATGTGATTCTCCATGATCCGACTGGGGCGTAGCGCGCCACATTCCTCTTCATCCTACGGAGGCGCGTTCTTCTGGTACCAATATTAGTACACTATTCCTCTTCTTCCTACAACAAATTACCCATTCTTTGCCCACAATGTGAGAAAGAATTAGGGGCACAACGCCAATTCGAACTGAAACACATTCGCCGACTCAACTTGCGACAAACTTCTATATATTCTGGACTATCAGGCTGAGAAAAATGTATTTAACAACATGTATATAAGCCTTCAGGACATTCACACATGCTGTTAAAAGAAAAAAATCCGGCCTCCTCCTACCCCTTCAGCCGGCCATTCCATCTCCAGAATTGGTGCATTTTTTAGAAGTGTTATCACACCAAAAATTCCTATCATGTAGGTGAAAGATAGGAAAGTGCCTGATGGCCCAGAAAGTATGACGCTCTCGAACGCAATTGGTGTCCATATCTACCTAAATGTGATTCTCCATGATCCGACTGGGGTGTAGCGCGCCACATTCCTCTTCATCCTACGGAGGCGCGTTCTTCTGGTACCAATATTAGTACACTATTCCTCTTCTTCCTACAACAAATTACCCATTCTTTGCCCACAATGTGGGAAAGAATTAGGGGCACAACGCCAATTCGAACTGAAACACATTCGCCGACTCAACTTGTGACAAACTTCTATAAATTCTGGACTATCAGGCTGAGAAAAATGTATTTAACAACATGTATATAAGCCTTCAGGACATTCACACATGCTGTTAAAAGAAAAAAATCCGGCCTCCTCCTACCCCTTCAGCCGGCCATTCCATCTCCAGAATTGGTGCATTTTTTAGAAGTGTTATCACACCAAAAATTTCTATCATGTAGGTGAAAGATAGGAAAGTGCCTGATGGCCCAGAAAGTACGACGCTCTCGAACGCAATTGGTGTCCATATCTACCTAAATGTGATTCTCCATGATCCGACTGGGGCGTAGCGCGCCACATTCCTCTTCATCCTACGGAGGCGCGTTCTTCTGGTACCAATATTAGTACACTATTCCTCTTCTTCCTACAACAAATTACCCATTCTTTGCCCACAATGTGAGAAAGAATTAGGGGCACAACGCCAATTCGAACTGAAACACATTCGCCGACACAACTTGCGACAAACTTCTATATATTCTGGACTATCAGGCTGAGAAAAATGTATTTAACAACATGTATATAAGCCTTCAGGACATTCACACATGCTGTTAAAAGAAAAAAATCCGGCCTCCTCCTACCCCTTCAGCCGGCCATTCCATCTCCAGAATTGGTGCATTTTTTAGAAGTGTTATCACACCAAAAATTCCTATCATGTAGGTGAAAGATAGGAAAGTGCCTGATGGCCCAGAAAGTACAACGCTCTCGAACGCAATTGGTGTCCATATCTACCTAAATGTGATTCTCCATGATCCGACTGGGGCGTAGCGCGCCACATTCCTCTTCATCCTACGGAGGCGCGTTCTTCTGGTACCAATATTAGTACACTATTCCTCTTCTTCCTACAACAAATTACCCATTCTTTGCCCACAATGTGGGAAAGAATTAGGGGCACAACGCCAATTCGAACTGAAACACATTCGCCGACTCAACTTGTGACAAACTTCTATAAATTCTGGACTATCAGGCTGAGAAAAATGTATTTAACAACATGTATATAAGCCTTCAGGACATTCACACATGCTGTTAAAAGAAAAAAATCCGGCCTCCTCCTACCCCTTCAGCCGGCCATTCCATCTCCAGAATTGGTGCATTTTTTAGAAGTGTTATCACACCAAAAATTCCTATCATGTAGGTGAAAGATAGGAAAGTGCCTGATGGCCCAGAAAGTACGACGCTCTCGAACGCAATTGGTGTCCATATCTACCTAAATGTGATTCTCCATGATCCGACTGGGGCGTAGCGCGCCACATTCCTCTTCATCCTACGGAGGCGCGTTCTTCTGGTACCAATATTAGTACACTATTCCTCTTCTTCCTACAACAAATTACCCATTCTTTGCCCACAATGTGAGAAAGAATTAGGGGCACAACGCCAATTCGAACTGAAACACATTCGCCGACTCAACTTGCGACAAACTTCTATATATTCTGGACTATCAGGCTGAGAAAAATGTATTTAACATGTATATAAGCCTTCAGGACATTCACACATGCTGTTAAAAGAAAAAAATCCGGCCTCCTCCTACCCCTTCAGCCGGCCATTCCATCTCCAGAATTGGTGCATTTTTTAGAAGTGTTATCACACCAAAAATTCCTATCATGTAGGTGAAAGATAGGAAAGTGCCTGATGGCCCAGAAAGTACGACGCTCTCGAACGCAATTGGTGTCCATATCTACCTAAATGTGATTCTCCATGATCCGACTGGGGCGTAGCGCGCCACATTCCTCTTCATCCTACGGAGGCGCGTTCTTCTGGTACCAATATTAGTACACTATTCCTCTTCTTCCTACAACAAATTACCAATTCTTTGCCCACAATGTGGGAAAGAATTAGGGGCACAACGCCAATTCGAACTGAAACACATTCGCCGACTCAACTTGTGACAAACTTCTATAAATTTTGGACTATCAGGCTGAGAAAAATGTATTTAACAACATGTATATAAGCCTTCAGGACATTCACACATGCTGTTGAAAGAAAAAAATCCGGCCTCCTCCTACCCCTTCAGCCGGCCATTCCATCTCCAGAATTGGTGCATTTTTTAGAAGTGTTATCACACCAAAAATTCCTATCATGTAGGTGAAAGATAGGAAAGTGCCTGATGGCCCAGAAAGTACGACGCTCTCGAACGCAATTGGTGTCCATATCTACCTAAATGTGATTCTCCATGATCCGACTGGGGCGTAGCGCGCCACATTCCTCTTCATCCTACGGAGGCGCGTTCTTCTGGTACCAATATTAGTACACTATTCCTCTTCTTCCTACAACAAATTACCCATTCTTTGCCCACAATGTGAGAAAGAATTAGGGGCACAACGCCAATTCGAACTGAAACACATTCGCCGACACAACTTGCGACAAACTTCTATATATTCTGGACTATCAGGCTGAGAAAAATGTATTTAACAACATGTATATAAGCCTTCAGGACATTCACACATGCTGTTAAAAGAAAAAAATCCGGCCTCCTCCTACCCCTTCAGCCGGCCATTCCATCTCCAGAATTGGTGCATTTTTTAGAAGTGTTATCACACCAAAAATTTCTATCATGTAGGTGAAAGATAGGAAAGTGCCTGATGGCCCAGAAAGTACGACGCTCTCGAACGCAATTGGTGTCCATATCTACCTAAATGTGATTCTCCATGATCCGACTGGGGCGTAGCGCGCCACATTCCTCTTCATCCTACGGAGGCACGTTCTTCTGGTACCAATATTAGTACACTATTCCTCTTCTTCCTACAACAAATTACCCATTCTTTGCCCACAATGTGGGAAAGAATTAGGGGCACAACGCCAATTCGAACTGAAACACATTCGCCGACTCAACTTGTGACAAACTTCTATAAATTCTGGACTATCAGGCTGAGAAAAATGTATTTAACAACATGTATATAAGCCTTCAGGACATTCACACATGCTGTTAAAAGAAAAAAATCCGGCCTCCTCCTACCCCTTCAGCCGGCCATTCCATCTCCAGAATTGGTGCATTTTTTAGAAGTGTTATCACACCAAAAATTCCTATCATGTAGGTGAAAGATAGGAAAGTGCCTGATGGCCCAGAAAGTACGACGCTCTCGAACGCAATTGGTGTCCATATCTACCTAAATGTGATTCTCCATGATCCGACTGGGGCGTAGCGCGCCACATTCCTCTTCATCCTACGGAGGCGCGTTCTTCTGGTACCAATATTAGTACACTATTCCTCTTCTTCCTACAACAAATTACCCATTCTTTGCCCACAATGTGAGAAAGAATTAGGGGCACAACGCCAATTCGAACTGAAACACATTCGCCGACTCAACTTGCGACAAACTTCTATATATTCTGGACTATCAGGCTGAGAAAAATGTATTTAACAACATGTATATAAGCCTTCAGGACATTCACACATGCTGTTAAAAGAAAAAAATCCGGCCTCCTCCTACCCCTTCAGCCGGCCATTCCATCTCCAGAATTGGTGCATTTTTTAGAAGTGTTATCACACCAAAAATTCCTATCATGTAGGTGAAAGATAGGAAAGTGCCTGATGGCCCAGAAAGTATGACGCTCTCGAACGCAATTGGTGTCCATATCTACCTAAATGTGATTCTCCATGATCCGACTGGGGTGTAGCGCGCCACATTCCTCTTCATCCTACGGAGGCGCGTTCTTCTGGTACCAATATTAGTACACTATTCCTCTTCTTCCTACAACAAATTACCCATTCTTTGCCCACAATGTGGGAAAGAATTAGGGGCACAACGCCAATTCGAACTGAAACACATTCGCCGACTCAACTTGTGACAAACTTCTATAAATTCTGGACTATCAGGCTGAGAAAAATGTATTTAACAACATGTATATAAGCCTTCAGGACATTCACACATGCTGTTAAAAGAAAAAAATCCGGCCTCCTCCTACCCCTTCAGCCGGCCATTCCATCTCCAGAATTGGTGCATTTTTTAGAAGTGTTATCACACCAAAAATTTCTATCATGTAGGTGAAAGATAGGAAAGTGCCTGATGGCCCAGAAAGTACGACGCTCTCGAACGCAATTGGTGTCCATATCTACCTAAATGTGATTCTCCATGATCCGACTGGGGCGTAGCGCGCCACATTCCTCTTCATCCTACGGAGGCGCGTTCTTCTGGTACCAATATTAGTACACTATTCCTCTTCTTCCTACAACAAATTACCCATTCTTTGCCCACAATGTGAGAAAGAATTAGGGGCACAACGCCAATTCGAACTGAAACACATTCGCCGACACAACTTGCGACAAACTTCTATATATTCTGGACTATCAGGCTGAGAAAAATGTATTTAACAACATGTATATAAGCCTTCAGGACATTCACACATGCTGTTAAAAGAAAAAAATCCGGCCTCCTCCTACCCCTTCAGCCGGCCATTCCATCTCCAGAATTGGTGCATTTTTTAGAAGTGTTATCACACCAAAAATTCCTATCATGTAGGTGAAAGATAGGAAAGTGCCTGATGGCCCAGAAAGTACAACGCTCTCGAACGCAATTGGTGTCCATATCTACCTAAATGTGATTCTCCATGATCCGACTGGGGCGTAGCGCGCCACATTCCTCTTCATCCTACGGAGGCGCGTTCTTCTGGTACCAATATTAGTACACTATTCCTCTTCTTCCTACAACAAATTACCCATTCTTTGCCCACAATGTGGGAAAGAATTAGGGGCACAACGCCAATTCGAACTGAAACACATTCGCCGACTCAACTTGTGACAAACTTCTATAAATTCTGGACTATCAGGCTGAGAAAAATGTATTTAACAACATGTATATAAGCCTTCAGGACATTCACACATGCTGTTAAAAGAAAAAAATCCGGCCTCCTCCTACCCCTTCAGCCGGCCATTCCATCTCCAGAATTGGTGCATTTTTTAGAAGTGTTATCACACCAAAAATTCCTATCATGTAGGTGAAAGATAGGAAAGTGCCTGATGGCCCAGAAAGTACGACGCTCTCGAACGCAATTGGTGTCCATATCTACCTAAATGTGATTCTCCATGATCCGACTGGGGCGTAGCGCGCCACATTCCTCTTCATCCTACGGAGGCGCGTTCTTCTGGTACCAATATTAGTACACTATTCCTCTTCTTCCTACAACAAATTACCCATTCTTTGCCCACAATGTGAGAAAGAATTAGGGGCACAACGCCAATTCGAACTGAAACACATTCGCCGACTCAACTTGCGACAAACTTCTATATATTCTGGACTATCAGGCTGAGAAAAATGTATTTAACATGTATATAAGCCTTCAGGACATTCACACATGCTGTTAAAAGAAAAAAATCCGGCCTCCTCCTACCCCTTCAGCCGGCCATTCCATCTCCAGAATTGGTGCATTTTTTAGAAGTGTTATCACACCAAAAATTCCTATCATGTAGGTGAAAGATAGGAAAGTGCCTGATGGCCCAGAAAGTACGACGCTCTCGAACGCAATTGGTGTCCATATCTACCTAAATGTGATTCTCCATGATCCGACTGGGGCGTAGCGCGCCACATTCCTCTTCATCCTACGGAGGCGCGTTCTTCTGGTACCAATATTAGTACACTATTCCTCTTCTTCCTACAACAAATTACCAATTCTTTGCCCACAATGTGGGAAAGAATTAGGGGCACAACGCCAATTCGAACTGAAACACATTCGCCGACTCAACTTGTGACAAACTTCTATAAATTCTGGACTATCAGGCTGAGAAAAATGTATTTAACAACATGTATATAAGCCTTCAGGACATTCACACATGCTGTTGAAAGAAAAAAATCCGGCCTCCTCCTACCCCTTCAGCCGGCCATTCCATCTCCAGAATTGGTGCATTTTTTAGAAGTGTTATCACACCAAAAATTCCTATCATGTAGGTGAAAGATAGGAAAGTGCCTGATGGCCCAGAAAGTACGACGCTCTCGAACGCAATTGGTGTCCATATCTACCTAAATGTGATTCTCCATGATCCGACTGGGGCGTAGCGCGCCACATTCCTCTTCATCCTACGGAGGCGCGTTCTTCTGGTACCAATATTAGTACACTATTCCTCTTCTTCCTACAACAAATTACCCATTCTTTGCCCACAATGTGAGAAAGAATTAGGGGCACAACGCCAATTCGAACTGAAACACATTCGCCGACACAACTTGCGACAAACTTCTATATATTCTGGACTATCAGGCTGAGAAAAATGTATTTAACAACATGTATATAAGCCTTCAGGACATTCACACATGCTGTTAAAAGAAAAAAATCCGGCCTCCTCCTACCCCTTCAGCCGGCCATTCCATCTCCAGAATTGGTGCATTTTTTAGAAGTGTTATCACACCAAAAATTTCTATCATGTAGGTGAAAGATAGGAAAGTGCCTGATGGCCCAGAAAGTACGACGCTCTCGAACGCAATTGGTGTCCATATCTACCTAAATGTGATTCTCCATGATCCGACTGGGGCGTAGCGCGCCACATTCCTCTTCATCCTACGGAGGCACGTTCTTCTGGTACCAATATTAGTACACTATTCCTCTTCTTCCTACAACAAATTACCCATTCTTTGCCCACAATGTGGGAAAGAATTAGGGGCACAACGCCAATTCGAACTGAAACACATTCGCCGACTCAACTTGTGACAAACTTCTATAAATTCTGGACTATCAGGCTGAGAAAAATGTATTTAACAACATGTATATAAGCCTTCAGGACATTCACACATGCTGTTAAAAGAAAAAAATCCGGCCTCCTCCTACCCCTTCAGCCGGCCATTCCATCTCCAGAATTGGTGCATTTTTTAGAAGTGTTATCACACCAAAAATTCCTATCATGTAGGTGAAAGATAGGAAAGTGCCTGATGGCCCAGAAAGTACGACGCTCTCGAACGCAATTGGTGTCCATATCTACCTAAATGTGATTCTCCATGATCCGACTGGGGCGTAGCGCGCCACATTCCTCTTCATCCTACGGAGGCGCGTTCTTCTGGTACCAATATTAGTACACTATTCCTCTTCTTCCTACAACAAATTACCCATTCTTTGCCCACAATGTGAGAAAGAATTAGGGGCACAACGCCAATTCGAACTGAAACACATTCGCCGACTCAACTTGCGACAAACTTCTATATATTCTGGACTATCAGGCTGAGAAAAATGTATTTAACAACATGTATATAAGCCTTCAGGACATTCACACATGCTGTTAAAAGAAAAAAATCCGGCCTCCTCCTACCCCTTCAGCCGGCCATTCCATCTCCAGAATTGGTGCATTTTTTAGAAGTGTTATCACACCAAAAATTCCTATCATGTAGGTGAAAGATAGGAAAGTGCCTGATGGCCCAGAAAGTACGACGCTCTCGAACGCAATTGGTGTCCATATCTACCTAAATGTGATTCTCCATGATCCGACTGGGGCGTAGCGCGCCACATTCCTCTTCATCCTACGGAGGCGCGTTCTTCTGGTACCAATATTAGTACACTATTCCTCTTCTTCCTACAACAAATTACCCATTCTTTGCCCACAATGTGGGAAAGAATTAGGGGCACAACGCCAATTCGAACTGAAACACATTCGCCGACTCAACTTGTGACAAACTTCTATAAATTCTGGACTATCAGGCTGAGAAAAATGTATTTAACAACATGTATATAAGCCTTCAGGACATTCACACATGCTGTTAAAAGAAAAAAATCCGGCCTCCTCCTACCCCTTCAGCCGGCCATTCCATCTCCAGAATTGGTGCATTTTTTAGAAATGTTATCACACCAAAAATTCCTATCATGTAGGTGAAAGATAGGAAAGTGCCTGATGGCCCAGAAAGTATGACGCTCTCGAACGCAATTGGTGTCCATATCTACCTAAATGTGATTCTCCATGATCCGACTGGGGCGTAGCGCGCCACATTCCTCTTCATCCTACGGAGGCGCGTTCTTCTGGTACCAATATTAGTACACTATTCCTCTTCTTCCTACAACAAATTACCCATTCTTTGCCCACAATGTGGGAAAGAATTAGGGGCACAACGCCAATTCGAACTGAAACACATTCGCCGACTCAACTTGTGACAAACTTCTATAAATTCTGGACTATCAGGCTGAGAAAAATGTATTTAACAACATGTATATAAGCCTTCAGGACAATCACACATGCTGTTAAAAGAAAAAAATCCGGCCTCCTCCTACCCCTTCAGCCGGCCATTCCATCTCCAGAATTGGTGCATTTTTTAGAAGTGTTATCACACCAAAAATTCCTATCATGTAGGTGAAAGATAGGAAAGTGCCTGATGGCCCAGAAAGTACGACGCTCTCGAACGCAATTGGTGTCCATATCTACCTAAATGTGATTCTCCATGATCCGACTGGGGCGTAGCGCGCCACATTCCTCTTCATCCTACGGAGGCGCGTTCTTCTGGTACCAATATTAGTACACTATTCCTCTTCTTCCTACAACAAATTACCCATTCTTTGCCCACAATGTGGGAAAGAATTAGGGGCACAACGCCAATTCGAACTGAAACACATTCGCCGACTCAACTTGTGACAAACTTCTATAAATTCTGGACTATCAGGCTGAGAAAAATGTATTTAACAACATGTATATAAGCCTTCAGGACATTCACACATGCTGTTAAAAGAAAAAATCCGGCCTCCTCCTACCCCTTCAGCCGGCCATTCCATCTCCAGAATTGGTGCATTTTTTAGAAGTGTTATCACACCAAAAATTTCTATCATGTAGGTGAAAGATAGGAAAGTGCCTGATGGCCCAGAAAGTACGACGCTCTCGAACGCAATTGGTGTCCATATCTACCTAAATGTGATTCTCCATGATCCGACTGGGGCGTAGCGCGCCACATTCCTCTTCATCCTACGGAGGCGCGTTCTTCTGGTACCAATATTAGTACACTATTCCTCTTCTTCCTACAACAAATTACCCATTCTTTGCCCACAATGTGGGAAAGAATTAGGGGCACAACGCCAATTCGAACTGAAACACATTCGCCGACTCAACTTGTGACAAACTTCTATAAATTCTGGACTATCAGGCTGAGAAAAATGTATTTAACAACATGTATATAAGCCTTCAGGACATTCACACATGCTGTTAAAAGAAAAAAATCCGGCCTCCTCCTACCCCTTCAGCCGGCCATTCCATCTCCAGAATTGGTGCATTTTTTAGAAGTGTTATCACACCAAAAATTTCTATCATGTAGGTGAAAGATAGGAAAGTGCCTGATGGCCCAGAAAGTACGACGCTCTTGAACGCAATTGGTGTCCATATCTACCTAAATGTGATTCTCCATGATCCGACTGGGGCGTAGCGCGCCACATTCCTCTTCATCCTACGGAGGCGCGTTCTTCTGGTACCAATATTAGTACACTATTCCTCTTCTTCCTACAACAAATTACCCATTCTTTGCCCACAATGTGGGAAAGAATTAGGGGCACAACGCCAATTCGAACTGAAACACATTCGCCAACTCAACTTGTGACAAACTTCTATAAATTCTGGACTATCAGGCTGAGAAAAATGTATTTAACAACATGTATATAAGCCTTCAGGACATTCACACATGCTGTTAAAAGAAAAAAATCCGGCCTCCTCCTACCCCTTCAGCCGGCCATTCCATCTCCAGAATTGGTGCATTTTTTAGAAGTGTTATCACACCAAAAATTTCTATCATGTAGGTGAAAGATAGGAAAGTGCCTGATGGCCCAGAAAGTACGACGCTCTCGAACGCAATTGGTGTCCATATCTACCTAAATGTGATTCTCCATGATCCGACTGGGGCGTAGCGCGCCACATTCCTCTTCATCCTACGGAGGCGCGTTCTTCTGGTACCAATATTAGTACACTATTCCTCTTCTTCTTACAACAAATTACCCATTCTTTGCCCACAATGTGAGAAAGAATTAGGGGCACAACGCCAATTCGAACTGAAACACATTCGCCGACTCAACTTGCGACAAACTTCTATATATTCTGGACTATCAGGCTGAGAAAAATGTATTTAACAACATGTATATAAGCCTTCAGGACATTCACACATGCTGTTAAAAGAAAAAAATCCGGCCTCCTCCTACCCCTTCAGCCGGCCATTCCATCTCCAGAATTGGTGCATTTTTTAGAAGTGTTATCACACCAAAAATTTCTATCATGTAGGTGAAAGATAGGAAAGTGCCTGATGGCCCAGAAAGTACGACGCTCTTGAACGCAATTGGTGTCCATATCTACCTAAATGTGATTCTCCATGATCCGACTGGGGCGTAGCGCGCCACATTCCTCTTCATCCTACGGAGGCGCGTTCTTCTGGTACCAATATTAGTACACTATTCCTCTTCTTCCTACAACAAATTACCCATTCTTTGCCCACAATGTGGGAAAGAATTAGGGGCACAACGCCAATTCGAACTGAAACACATTCGCCGACTCAACTTGTGACAAACTTCTATAAATTCTGGACTATCAGGCTGAGAAAAATGTATTTAACAACATGTATATAAGCCTTCAGGACATTCACACATGCTGTTAAAAGAAAAAAATCCGGCCTCCTCCTACCCCTTCAGCCGGCCATTCCATCTCCAGAATTGGTGCATTTTTTAGAAGTGTTATCACACCAAAAATTTCTATCATGTAGGTGAAAGATAGGAAAGTGCCTGATGGCCCAGAAAGTACGACGCTCTCGAACGCAATTGGTGTCCATATCTACCTAAATGTGATTCTCCATGATCCGACTGGGGCGTAGCGCGCCACATTCCTCTTCATCCTACGGAGGCGCGTTCTTCTGGTACCAATATTAGTACACTATTCCTCTTCTTCTTACAACAAATTACCCATTCTTTGCCCACAATGTGAGAAAGAATTAGGGGCACAACGCCAATTCGAACTGAAACACATTCGCCGACTCAACTTGCGACAAACTTCTATATATTCTGGACTATCAGGCTGAGAAAAATTTATTTAACAACATGTATATAAGCCTTCAGGACATTCACACATGCTGTTAAAAGAAAAAAATCCGGCCTCCTCCTACCCCTTCAGCCGGCCATTCCATCTCCAGAATTGGTGCATTTTTTAGAAGTGTTATCACACCAAAAATTCCTATCATGTAGGTGAAAGATAGGAAAGTGCCTGATGGCCCAGAAAGTACGACGCTCTCGAACGCAATTGGTGTCCATATCTACCTAAATGTGATTCTCCATTATCCGACTGGGGCGTAGCGCGCCACATTCCTCTTCATCCTACGGAGGCGCGTTCTTCTGGTACCAATATTAGTACACTATTCCTCTTCTTCCTACAACAAATTACCCATTCTTTGCCCACAATGTGGGAAAGAATTAGGGGCACAACGCCAATTCGAACTGAAACACATTCGCCGACTCAACTTGTGACAAACTTCTATAAATTCTGGACTATCAGGCTGAGAAAAATGTATTTAACAACATGTATATAAGCCTTCAGGACATTCACACATGCTGTTAAAAGAAAAAAATCCGGCCTCCTCCTACCCCTTCAGCCGGCCATTCCATCTCCAGAATTGGTGCATTTTTTAGAAGTGTTATCACACCAAAAATTCCTATCATGTAGGTGAAAGATAGGAAAGTGCCTGATGGCCCAGAAAGTACGACGCTCTCGAACGCAATTGGTGTCCATATCTACCTAAATGTGATTCTCCATGATCCGACTGGGGCGTAGCGCGCCACATTCCTCTTCATCCTACGGAGGCGCGTTCTTCTGGTACCAATATTAGTACACTATTCCTCTTCTTCCTACAACAAATTACCCATTCTTTGCCCACAATGTGAGAAAGAATTAGGGGCACAACGCCAATTCGAACTGAAACACATTCGCCGACTCAACTTGCGACAAACTTCTATATATTCTGGACTATCAGGCTGAGAAAAATGTATTTAACATGTATATAAGCCTTCAGGACATTCACACATGCTGTTAAAAGAAAAAAATCCGGCCTCCTCCTACCCCTTCAGCCGGCCATTCCATCTCCAGAATTGGTGCATTTTTTAGAAGTGTTATCACACCAAAAATTCCTATCATGTAGGTGAAAGATAGGAAAGTGCCTGATGGCCCAGAAAGTACGACGCTCTCGAACGCAAATGGTGTCCATATCTACCTAAATGTGATTCTCCATGATCCGACTGGGGCGTAGCGCGCCACATTCCTCTTCATCCTATGGAGGCGCGTTCTTCTGGTACCAATATTAGTACACTATTCCTCTTCTTCCTACAACAAATTACCCATTCTTTGCCCACAATGTGGGAAAGAATTAGGGGCACAACGCCAATTCGAACTGAAACACATTCGCCGACTCAACTTGTGACAAACTTCTATAAATTCTGGACTATCAGGCTGAGAAAAATGTATTTAACAACATGTATATAAGCCTTCAGGACATTCACACATGCTGTTAAAAGAAAAAAATCCGGCCTCCTCCTACCCCTTCAGCCGGCCATTCCATCTCCAGAATTGGTGCATTTTTTAGAAGTGTTATCACACCAAAAATTCCTATCATGTAGGTGAAAGATAGGAAAGTGCCTGATGGCCCAGAAAGTACGACGCTCTCGAACGCAATTGGTGTCCATATCTACCTAAATGTGATTCTCCATGATCCGACTGGGGCGTAGCGCGCCACATTCCTCTTCATCCTACGGAGGCGCGTTCTTCTGGTACCAATATTAGTACACTATTCCTCTTCTTCCTACAACAAATTACCCATTCTTTGCCCACAATGTGGGAAAGAATTAGGGGCACAACGCCAATTCGAACTGAAACACATTCGCCGACTCAACTTGTGACAAACTTCTATAAATTCTGGACTATCAGGCTGAGAAAAATGTATTTAACAACATGTATATAAGCCTTCAGGACATTCACACATGCTGTTAAAAGAAAAAAATCCGGCCTCCTCCTACCCCTTCAGCCGGCCATTCCATCTCCTGAATTGGTGCATTTTTTAGAAGTGTTATCACACCAAAAATTTCTATCATGTAGGTGAAAGATAGAAAAGTGCCTGATGGCCCAGAAAGTACGACGCTCTCGAACGCAATTGGTGTCCATATCTACCTAAATGTGATTCTCCATGATCCGACTGGGGCGTAGCGCGCCACATTCCTCTTCATCCTACGGAGGCGCGTTCTTCTGGTACCAATATTAGTACACTATTCCTCTTCTTCCTACAACAAATTACCCATTCTTTGCCCCCAATGTGAGAAAGAATTAGGGGCACAACGCCAATTCGAACTGAAACACATTCGCCGACTCAACTTGCGACAAACTTCTATATATTCTGGACTATCAGGCTGAGAAAAATGTATTTAACAACATGTATATAAGCCTTCAGGACATTCACACATGCTGTTAAAAGAAAAAAATCCGGCCTCCTCCTACCCCTTCAGCCGGCCATTCCATCTCCAGAATTGGTGCATTTTTTAGAAGTGTTATCACACCAAAAATTCCTATCATGTAGGTGAAGGATAGGAAAGTGCCTGATGGCCCAGAAAGTATGACGCTCTCTAACGCAATTGGTGTCCATATCTACCTAAATGTGATTCTCCATGATCCGACTGGGGCGTAGCGCGCCACATTCCTCTTCATCCTACGGAGGCGCGTTCTTCTGGTACCAATATTAGTACACTATTCCTCTTCTTCCTACAACAAATTACCAATTCTTTGCCCACAATGTGGGAAAGAATTAGGGGCACAACGCCAATTCGAACTGAAACACATTCGCCGACTCAACTTGTGACAAACTTCTATAAATTCTGGACTATCAGGCTGAGAAAAATGTATTTAACAACATGTATATAAGCCTTCAGGACATTCACACATGCTGTTAAAAGAAAAAAATCCGGCCTCCTCCTACCCCTTCAGCCGGCCATTCCATCTCCTGAATTGGTGCATTTTTTAGAAGTGTTATCACACCAAAAATTTCTATCATGTAGGTGAAAGATAGAAAAGTGCCTGATGGCCCAGAAAGTACGACGCTCTCGAACGCAATTGGTGTCCATATCTACCTAAATGTGATTCTCCATGATCCGACTGGGGCGTAGCGCGCCACATTCCTCTTCATCCTACGGAGGCGCGTTCTTCTGGTACCAATATTAGTACACTATTCCTCTTCTTCCTACAACAAATTACCCATTCTTTGCCCCCAATGTGAGAAAGAATTAGGGGCACAACGCCAATTCGAACTGAAACACATTCGCCGACTCAACTTGTGACAAACTTCTATAAATTCTGGACTATCAGGCTGAGAAAAATGTATTTAACAACATGTATATAAGCCTTCAGGACATTCACACATGCTGTTAAAAGAAAAAAATCCGGCCTCCTCCTACCCCTTCAGCCGGCCATTCCATCTCCAGAATTGGTGCATTTTTTAGAAGTGTTATCACACCAAAAATTTCTATCATGTAGGTGAAAGATAGGAAAGTGCCTGATGGCCCAGAAAGTACGACGCTCTTGAACGCAATTGGTGTCCATATCTACCTAAATGTGATTCTCCATGATCCGACTGGGGCGTAGCGCGCCACATTCCTCTTCATCCTACGGAGGCGCGTTCTTCTGGTACCAATATTAGTACACTATTCCTCTTCTTCCTACAACAAATTACCCATTCTTTGCCCACAATGTGAGAAAGAATTAGGGGCACAACGCCAATTCGAACTGAAACACATTCGCCGACACAACTTGCGACAAACTTCTATATATTCTGGACTATCAGGCTGAGAAAAATGTATTTAACAACATGTATATAAGCCTTCAGGACATTCACACATGCTGTTAAAAGAAAAAAATCCGGCCTCCTCCTACCCCTTCAGCCGGCCATTCCATCTCCAGAATTGGTGCATTTTTTAGAAGTGTTATCACACCAAAAATTTCTATCATGTAGGTGAAAGATAGGAAAGTGCCTGATGGCCCAGAAAGTACGACGCTCTCGAACGAAATTGGTGTCCATATCTACCTAAATGTGATTCTCCATGATCCGACTGGGGCGTAGCGCGCCACATTCCTCTTCATCCTACGGAGGCGCGTTCTTCTGGTACCAATATTAGTACACTATTCCTCTTCTTCCTACAACAAATTACCCATTCTTTGCCCACAATGTGGGAAAGAATTAGGGGCACAACGCCAATTCGAACTGAAACACATTCGCCGACTCAACTTGTGACAAACTTCTATAAATTCTGGACTATCAGGCTGAGAAAAATGTATTTAACAACATGTATATAAGCCTTCAGGACATTCACACATGCTGTTAAAAGAAAAAAATCCGGCCTCCTCCTACCCCTTCAGCCGGCCATTCCATCTCCAGAATTGGTGCATTTTTTAGAAGTGTTATCACACCAAAAATTTCTATCATGTAGGTGAAAGATAGGAAAGTGCCTGATGGCCCAGAAAGTACGACGCTCTTGAACGCAATTGGTGTCCATATCTACCTAAATGTGATTCTCCATGATCCGACTGGGGCGTAGCGCGCCACATTCCTCTTCATCCTACGGAGGTGCGTTCTTCTGGTACCAATATTAGTACACTATTCCTCTTCTTCCTACAACAAATTACCCATTCTTTGCCCACAATGTGGGAAAGAATTAGGGGCACAACGCCAATTCGAACTGAAACACATTCGCCGACTCAACTTGTGACAAACTTCTATAAATTCTGGACTATCAGGCTGAGAAAAATGTATTTAACAACATGTATATAAGCCTTCAGGACATTCACACATGCTGTTAAAAGAAAAAAATCCGGCCTCCTCCTACCCCTTCAACCGGCCATTCCATCTCCAGAATTGGTGCATTTTTTAGAAGTGTTATCACACCAAAAATTTCTATCATGTAGGTGAAAGATAGGAAAGTGCCTGATGGCCCAGAAAGTACGACGCTCTCGAACGCAATTGGTGTCCATATCTACCTAAATGTGATTCTCCATGATCCGACTGGGGCGTAGCGCGCCACATTCCTCTTCATCCTACGGAGGCGCGTTCTTCTGGTACCAATATTAGTACACTATTCCTCTTCTTCTTACAACAAATTACCCATTCTTTGCCCACAATGTGAGAAAGAATTAGGGGCACAACGCCAATTCGAACTGAAACACATTCGCCGACTCAACTTGCGACAAACTTCTATATATTCTGGACTATCAGGCTGAGAAAAATTTATTTAACAACATGTATATAAGCCTTCAGGACATTCACACATGCTGTTAAAAGAAAAAAATCCGGCCTCCTCCTACCCCTTCAGCCGGCCATTCCATCTCCAGAATTGGTGCATTTTTTAGAAGTGTTATCACACCAAAAATTCCTATCATGTAGGTGAAAGATAGGAAAGTGCCTGATGGCCCAGAAAGTACGACGCTCTCGAACGCAATTGGTGTCCATATCTACCTAAATGTGATTCTCCATTATCCGACTGGGGCGTAGCGCGCCACATTCCTCTTCATCCTACGGAGGCGCGTTCTTCTGGTACCAATATTAGTACACTATTCCTCTTCTTCCTACAACAAATTACCCATTCTTTGCCCACAATGTGGGAAAGAATTAGGGGCACAACGCCAATTCGAACTGAAACACATTCGCCGACTCAACTTGTGACAAACTTCTATAAATTCTGGACTATCAGGCTGAGAAAAATGTATTTAACAACATGTATATAAGCCTTCAGGACATTCACACATGCTGTTAAAAGAAAAAAATCCGGCCTCCTCCTACCCCTTCAGCCGGCCATTCCATCTCCAGAATTGGTGCATTTTTTAGAAGTGTTATCACACCAAAAATTCCTATCATGTAGGTGAAAGATAGGAAGGTGCCTGATGGCCCAGAAAGTACGACGCTCTCGAACGCAATTGGTGTCCATATCTACCTAAATGTAATTCTCCATGATCCGACCAGGGGGTAGCGCGCCACATTCCTCTTCATCCTACGGAGGCTCGTTCTTCTGGTACCAATATTAGTATACTATTCCTCTTCTTCCTACAAGAAATTACCCATTCTTTGCCCACAATGTGAGAAAGAATTAGGGGCACAACGCCAATTCGAACTAAAACACATTTGCCGACTCAACGTGCGACAAACTTCTATATATTCTGGACTATCAGGCTGAGAAAAATGTATTTAACAACATGTATGTAAGCCTTCAGGGCATTCACACATGCTGTTAAAAGAAAAAAATCCGGCCTCCTCCTACCCCTTCAGCCGGCCATTCCATCTCCAGAATTGGTGCATTTTTTAGAAGTGTTATCACATCAAAAATTCCTATCTTGTAGGTGAAAGATAGGATAGTGCCTGATGGCCCAGAAAGTATGACGCTCTCGAACGCAATTAGTGTCCATATCTACCTAAATGTTATTCTCCATGATCCGACTGGGGCGTAGCGCGCCACATTCCTCTTCATCCTACTGAGGCACGTTCTTCTGGTACCAATATTAGTACACTATTCCTCTTCTTCCTACAAGAAATTACCCATTCTTTGCCCACAATGTGGGAAAGAATTAGGGGCACAACGCCAATTCGAACTGAAACACATTCGCCGACTCAACTTGTGACAAACTTCTATAAATTCTGGACTATCAGGCTGAGAAAAATGTATTTAACAACATGTATATAAGCCTTCAGGACATTTACACATGCTGTTAAAAGAAAAAAATCCGGCCTCCTCCTACCCCTTCAGCCGGCCATTCCATCTCCTGAATTGGTGCATTTTTTAGAAGTGTTATCACATCAAAAATTCCTATCATGTAGGTGAAAGATAGGAAGGTGCCTGATGGCCCAGAAAGTACGACGCTCTCGAACGCAATTGGTGTCCATATCTACCTAAGTGTGATTCTCCATGATCCGACCAGGGGGTAGCGCGCCACATTCCTCTTCATCCTACGGAGGCGCGTTCTTCTGGTACCAATATTAGTATACTATTCCTCTTCTTCCTACAAGAAATAACCCATTCTTTGCCCACAATGTGAGAAAGAATTAGGGGCACAACGCCAATTCGAACTAAAACACATTTGCCAACTCAACGTGCGACAAACTTCTATATATTCTGGACTATCAGGCTGAGAAAAATATATTTAACAACATGTATGTAAGCCTTCAGGGCATTCACACATGCTGTTAAAAGAAAAAAATCCGGCCTCCTCCTAGCCCTTCAGCCGGCCATTCCATCTCCAGAATTGGTGCATTTTTTAGAAGTGTTATCACATCAAAAATTCCTATCTTGTAGGTGAAAGATAGGATAGTGCCTGATGGCCCAGAAAGTACGACGCTCTCGAATGCAATTAGTGTCCATATCTACCTAAATGTGATTCTCCATGATCCGACTGGGGCGTAGCGCGCCACATTCCTCTTCATCCTACGGAGGCGCGTTCTTCTGGTACCAATATTAGTACACTATTCCTCTTCATCCTACAAGAAATTACCCATTCTTTGCCCACAATGTGAGAAAGAATTAGGGGCACAACGCCAATTCGAACTGAAACACATTCGCTGACTCAACGTGCGACCAACTTCTATATATTCTGGACTATCAGGCTGAGAAAAATGTATTTAACAACATGTATGTAAGCCTTCAGGGCATTCACACATGCTGTTAAAAGAAAAAAATCCGGCCTCCTCCTACCCCTTCAGCCGGCCATTCCATCTCCAGAATTGGTGCATTTTTTAGAAGTGTTATCACACCAAAAATTCCTATCATGTAGGTGAAAGATAGGAAAGTGCCTGATGGCCCAGAAAGTACGACGCTCTCGAACGCAATTGGTGTCTATATCTACCTAAATGTGATTCTCCATGATCCGACTGGGGCGTAGCGCGCCCCATTCCTCTTCATCCTACGGAGGCGCGTTCTTCTGGTACCAATAGAGGTACACTATTCCTCTTCTTCCTACAACAAATTACCCATTCTTTGCCCACAATGTGAGAAAGAATTAGGGGCACAACGCCAATTCGAACTAAAACGCATTTTCCGACTCAACATGTGACAAACTTCTATATATTCTGGACTATCAGGCTGAGAAAAATGTATTTAACAACATGTATGTAAGCCTTCAGGGCATTCACACATGCTGTTAAAAGAAAAAAATCCGGCCTCCTCCTACCCCTTCAGCCGGCCATTCCATCTCGAGAATTGGTGCATTTTTTAGAAGTGTTATCACACCAAAAATTCCTATCATGTAGGTGAAAGATAGGAAAGTGCCTGATGGCCCAGAAAGTACGACGCTCTCGAACGCAATTGGTGCCCATATCTACCTAAATGTGATTCTCCATGATCCGACTGGGGCGTAGCGCGCCACATTCCTCTTCATCCTACGGAGGCGCGTTCTTCTGGTACCAATATTAGTACACTATTCCTCTTCTTCCTACAAGAAATTACCCATTCTTTGCCCACAATGTGGGA